>NC_035436.2:8415194-8715194 GCF_002127325.2 Helianthus annuus
TGACACGAAGCTATAATCGGAGCCAGTATCAAATAAAACGGATGCATAGCGTTGGTTTATAGGGAACATACCAGTAACGACATTGGGATCCGGGTGTCACACCCCGACCACGTAAAACAACAAAACGTGGCGGAAACGTCGGGGAGTGTTGTAACAGAATCATTGTTTCACAACCTTGGATTAAACAAATTTCGTTTTATTGAATTAATTGAGTTACAATGTCTTAACAATAAAGAAACATAACAAAATTAACTAGTCTTGCATCTTTTAATGTCACTAAGGCCTCGTCCAATCCTATGTGAGCATGCATCAATATCATCATCAAACATCATCATCTATTGTACCTGAAACACATGTGAAAGTACGTCAGCATAAAAATGCCGGCGAGTACATAGGTTTTATGAAAAATAGGATTCATGACTTAGGTTTAAGAAAATGTTTAACAAAAACTTGTCATGAATCCAGTTTAAGTGTTTGCTTTTATAAAATGTTTGAAAATCGATGATAGATATGTATAGTTAAAAAGAATGATGTAAGGTTAAATGAATAACCAAGTAAAAACGAGTTTGTATAAAACAAACTGTTTTGTAAAATAATGTCTCGTGAAAAAATATGTTATTTGTGTAAAAATGTATAAATCCAAATGAATGATTTAAATAACGCTACGCCATGTAATATAATACAAGCACTTATATATAGGAAGTACCAGCGGCGTATCCACCATGCTTATATCACATTACACATGTCTCGTTACTCAAATCACTTACCCACATAAACCACCAATGTAAATTGCCCATGTCTAAACCGTTGTCAAATGTCAATCAAGTAATGTGTAAACAAAATGTCATGTATGGCAAGTGCAATATGTAACAACCAAACCATAGGTAAGAATGCACAAACAATGTACTAAGTATGCAACGGATGGACATACATAGCATGATACAAAGTATAAAATGTCTTGTAAAACGATGTACTAAGTATGCACACAATGGGCATACATAGCATGTGATGTAAAATGTACTAAGTATGATGAACATACATAGCATGAAATGTTATGTAAAACGATGTACTAAGTATGCATACAATGGGCATACATACCATGTGATGTAAAATGTACTAAGTATGATGAACATACATAGCATGAAATGTTATGTAAAACGATGTACTAAGTATGCATACAATGGGCATACATAGCATGTGATGTAAAATGTACTAAGTATGATGAACATACATAGCATGAAATGTTATGTAAAACGATGTACTAAATATGCACACAATGGGCATACATAGCAAAAACATAATGAAATCATGTACTAATAGTGTACTAATGAAAATAGCAAGTATATGATATAAAACATGGAAATCACGAAAGTAACAAGTAGGCACATGTGTTTCACCCCAAAATGTTTGAAAAACAGTAAAAGAGGGGTCTATGTACTCACTTGAGGGTGCTTAGAAGTTTTAGGATAACCACCAAGCAAAGCTAGAAGATCACGGAATCAAACGGCACCTATATAGGTATCTACATTAATAAACGGACCTATCGGAGGATCGGGTAGTACAAGGGTTCGTAAACCAAATAAGTATGGGAACTTATGTAATATGGTTTAACAAAGCCTACGTACTAAAACGAAACCTATCCTAAGTGCTTTTGACCCATTACGACCCGTTTAGGTAGCTTACGCCACTTTAACGCGTCGTTTGCGTAAAACGCGTTTGGAATGCCTAACTAGTCCTATGACAAGCAAGATATGCCTTAATATGTTTAATATTGTTGTTAAATCAGCTTAGATGTAAAAAATTACGTTACATAGGCTTAAAATGAATTTTGGCGCAAAAAGGGTATTTTGGTAATTTACCTAAGGCATATAAACTACCTATCATATAACTAACTAAACGTCGTGACCATAAGGTATAACCTCGGAAGGTTATTCCCTATACAACTATGGTCACCTAATGTGTTTGGTCAGATCCTAAAGATCGACCAATGGGTCGGGTTCGTAAGCATAAGCGATTGATTAGATTGCTTACCTTTACGACCCTAAACAAGCACAAATCTAAAAGCGACGAGCTAAACATGCTAGAACATGTTTAGTAAAGTTAGAAAACAGGTTTGGTATTAAAACAAACGGTTTTAATACCCTAGAGTAGTTTGGTTACAAAATACGCGAGAAAACGCATTTTGGCCGAAACTACGACTCGTCACTGAGCCTAGATAACGTGGTAATCAGTAGGTATAGTTACTAGGGACTATAACCATCGTGATTACGCTCACGTTATGAAGTTCAAACGAACTTCGCATTGACCATAAACTGGTTAATGCAGAAAGTCAAACGCAGTTTGACTTTAACGCTAAAACGAATGAAAAACGCGAAAGAATACCTACAGAAGGTCCCCGCAAGATTCGAACCCGATTCACTCTCAGGTAGGAAGCATATACTTCCACTTAGAGAGTGTAGAATCAGATTCAAATGTGAGGAAGAATGAAATGGGTGAGGGGTATTTATAGATTTCCTTGAACCGTTAAGATCGTTCGTCGAAAAACGTGATTTGATCTAGACCATACATGTGGGCACATGGTTTTCAAAAACCATGGGAGCCCCTAATGTGGACTATGTTCATTGAATACCATCCCATGGTTTAGCAAAACCATGGGTGAAAACCATTAACACTTCAAAATGGACTAGGTTCATTGAATCTGCCAGAAATTTCAAAAATGGTCCCTACACTTGTAAAACTTGATTTTTTTTGGCACTTTTAAACCCCTTTAACCTCATTTCAAGGCTCTAAAATGATATTAAAGTATAGGGAACTTAAAATATGCTCAAAGACATCACAGATGTCGGTTCGTTTGGTCGTACGGTTGCGTTATTCGCTTAATTACGACGGGAGTCGTAACGAACGCAAAAACGATCCAAATTAAGCGACGAATGGAATTTATCATACCAAACACTAAAATAAAAAATTTTAATGATTACATAAATTTTTGGATGTCCGGAAGTATTCAGAACGTAAAATATGCGCAAAAATGGAAACTTATGCACTTTTTGACGTTTTTAGTCCCTGAATGAGCATAAAGTTTATTTTAGCACACCGAACACCTCAAATCCTATTTCTAAGCTATGTAAAGGATATTTAAGGTGTGTTTAACTTATGATCATGTTCCGGAGGGTCTGTTACAGTACAAATTGACATACTTTCGCAGTTTGTCGAATTTAGTCCCTGTAAGCGAATAAACTTGATTTCGGCATACCAAACCATCCAAAACTTATTTCTAAGTTATGTAAGGGTTATTTAAGGTATGTTAAGCCTATGTAACTATTCCGGAGTGTTTGTTGCATTAAACTGGTTATATTTACGAATCAGATCGCGTATAACCTTCCAAAAAGCGATTTAAAGCCCGAAATAGAACAAGAATTAATATGTGCAACACATATTTACACAAAATCCCAAGTATGAAATACAATATTTCATTGGTTTGGTATTTGTTTGATGGTTGAAGTGACACAGGTGTCACAGTCTCCCCTACTTTAGGAAATTTCGTCCCGAAATTTATTCGTAGGAGTCTGTCCGTGACTTTGTGTCAAATAACCACCAGAGATATGTAAGGGATAGTCCTATCATTTCCTTAATGGACATTCTTCAGAAACGAAAATGAATGGACGGAGTCATTTTCAACAGATGCTTCCTCAGAAACAGAAATGAAAGGATTAAACAAACGGATATTCATTTCCATTAACGGATAATCTTCAGAAACGAAAATGAACAAACGGAGTCATTTCCAACGGTTGCTTCTTCAGAAACGGAATGAAAGGATAATCAAACGGATATTCATTTCCTCAACGGATAATCTTCAGAAACGAAAATGAACAAACGGAGTCATTTCCAACGGTTGCTTCTTCAGAAACGGAAATGAAGGGATAATCAAACGGATATTCATTTCCTTCAACGGATATTCTTCAGAAACGAAAATGAACAAACGGAGTCATTTCCAACGGTTGCTTCTTCAGAAATGGAAATGAAGGATAATCAAACGGATATTCATTTCCTTCAACGGATATTCATCAGAAACGAAAATGAACAAACGGAGTCATTTCCAACGGTTGCTTCTTCAGAAATAGAAATGACGGATAATCAAACAGATATTCATTTCCTCAACGGATAATCTTCAGAAACGAAAATGAACAAACGGAGTCATTTCCAACGGTTGCTTCTTCAGAAATGGAAATGAAAGGATTAAACAAACGGATATTCATTTCCATCAACGGATAATCTTCAGAAACGAAAATGAACAAACGGAGTCATTTCCAACGGTTGCTTCTTCAGAAACGGAAATGAAAGGATTAAACAAACGGATATTCATTTCCATCAACGGATATTATTTCAGAAGTGAAAAATGAATAGCTAGTTCATTTTTCTTCAACGGGTGCTTCATCAGAATTGGAAATGAACAGGGTTCACTCTAGACTCACGACAAAACTTGCTGTGGTTTCGGTGCACTAAATTCCATAATTATGTATGCATCCATAATTACGTAATTCCTTGCACAGTCCGCACAGTTTGTTTTGTAATGTTTTGGGGAAGAATATCAAACTTGTGATGAGGGTGACTAAACTACCATAGGGTCCTTTTAATTAGATCGACAGATGATCTTTTTAACTAGGCCACCAAGGAGTCCTTTCAGCTATATCATCACATGATATTCCTAACTAGATTTTTGGATTAATCTGTTTAACTAGACCACTCAAGGGGTCTAATTATGGAATAGTACAATATAATCCAAGGGTCTTTACTATCACATAAAAGCCCATTGAGGATTTAATATAGTACCTTTGGATATCCTAGTATGAATCCCTTATACGAAGATATGGAAGATTCTACGAGGATTTGGATAACAAAAATTGGATCACAAAAACATAAAAGGGAGAACATAAGCATATAATCACATAATTATTTAACTCAGTTATTAATTTGTTATCTTTGGACGTGGATACTTAAAGTACACCAGGAACCCAATCCGTGGATTTCATTTGGCACTTTAATCATTTTCAAGAATCTATCTATGAAGATAGAAAAATCTTAATAGGAATTCGGCTTTGTCCTTATTGAATTGTAATGTACGTATTGAATCATATAGAGAATTTAATTAAGGACTCCGATGAATGTTACTCACCCACAAGGATCTAATTATGAGGATAGAAAGATCCTATATGGATTTTGGAGTTTGTGTAACGAGAGGTGTTCCGACACCTTGCACTAGGCGTGCTTACTTCGATACACAAGGTAGAAAGTTCATGAGGTTGAGGCGCTAGATATGCCAAGGCGACATATGAAGCAGAAATTGAAAGTTAAGCAGCAGCAAGATTGTAACAGCTTTGCTTTGGATTGCAAAGCGGCACATGTTAACCAAATGTCCCCATCGTCCACTGTGGGTACACTTAAAACAGGGTATTTGATTCGGATGATGACGGTGGCATTGATTGCACCAAGGAGCAGTTCCCTTATACAGCTTCATCCCTGAGGCGAGTCATGGTGGTAGCTAAATCAACGGTCCTCTTGAGTACGACGCCTATTCGCTGGGTAATTACAGCACCAGGTTTAGACATTTGAGTATTGTTGCGATGAAGAGGCATCTTGAAGACAATGGAAGGCATAGGAGGAAACAAGCAAAAGATAGTCAAAAGAGAATGACAACGCATGAAGATTGTGACCATTTGTTTGTTACCAAAGGCAAACAAATGAGATAGTGACTAATCAAAGTAAGCGGGTCAATATAATGTATCGCGAAGACATGCTCGCCTATAAGTGGACACTCACCCCAAGAGTTCCCAGGTAAGAGTGACTGGTCCGATACTGCGGATTTGTACGAACACTCTAGCCTTAGACAGAAAACTCATGGTACAGGCACCCACTCTTCCAGTTTGCACGTGTTCACATTATTTAGACCCAAACTTTGACGAAATTTTGAAAACTTAAAGGGTTCGAAACCTTATAACAAAGGGTTCAAAACCTAGTATGCAACGGATGGACATACATAGCATGATACAAAGTATAAAATGTCTTGTAAAACGATGTACTAAGTATGCACACAATGGGCATACATAGCATGTGATGTAAAATGTACTAAGTATGATGAACATACATAGCATGAAATGTTATGTAAAACGATGTACTAAGTATGCATACAATGGGCATACATACCATGTGATGTAAAATGTACTAAGTATGATGAACATACATAGCATGAAATGTTATGTAAAACGATGTACTAAGTATGCATACAATGGGCATACATAGCATGTGATGTAAAATGTACTAAGTATGATGAACATACATAGCATGAAATGTTATGTAAAACGATGTACTAAGTATGCACACAATGGGCATACATAGCAAAAACATAATGAAATCATGTACTAATAGTGTACTAATGAAAATAGCAAGTATATGATATAAAACATGGAAATCACGAAAGTAACAAGTAGGCACATGTGTTTCAGCCCAAAATGTTTGAAAAACAGTAAAAGAGGGGTCTATGTAGTCACTTGAGGGTGCTTAGAAGTCTTAGGATAACCACCAAGCAAAGCTAGAAGATCACGGAATCAAACGGCACCTATATAGGTATCTACATTAATAAACGGACCTATCGGAGGATCGGGTAGTACAAGGGTTCGTAAACCAAATAAGTATGGGAACTTATGTAATATGGTTTAACAAAGCCTACGTACTAAAACGAAACCTATCCTAAGTGCTTTTGACCCATTACGACCCGTTTAGGTAGCTTACGCCACTTTAACGCGTCATTTGCGTAAAACGCGTTTGGAATGCCTAACTAGTCCGATGACAAGCAAGATATGCTTTAACATGTTTAATATTGTTGTTAAATCAGTTTAGATGTAAAAAATTACGTTACATAGGCTTAAAATGAATTTTGGCGCAAAAAGGGTATTTTGGTAATTTACCTAAGGCATATAAACTACCTATCATATAACTAACTAAACGTCGTGACCATAAGGTATAACCTAGGAAGGTTATTCCCTATACAACTATGGTCACCTAATGTGTTTGGTCGGATCCTAAAGATCGACCGATGGGTCGGGTTCGTAAGCATAAGCGATTGATTAGATCGCTTACCTTTACGACCCTAAACAAGCACAAATCTAAAAGCGACGAGCTAAACATGCTAGAACATGTTTAGTAAAGTTAGAAAACAGGTTTGGTATTAAAACAAACGGTTTTTATACCCTAGAGTAGTTTGGTTACAAAATACGCGAGAAAACGCATTTTGGCCGAAACTACGACTCGTCACTGAGCCTAGATAACGTGGTAATCAGTAGGTATAGTTACTAGGGACTATAACCATCGTGATTACGCTCACGTTATGAAGTTCAAACGAACTTCGCATTGACCATAAACTGGTTAATGCAGAAAGTCAAACGCAGTTTGACTTTAACGCTAAAACGAATGAAAAACGCAAAAGAATACTTACAGAAGGTCCCTGCAAGATTCGAACCCGATTCACTCTCAGGTAGGAAGCATATACTTCCACTTAGAGAGTGTAGAATCAGATTCAAATGTGAGGAAGAATGAAATGGGTGAGGGGTATTTATAGATTTCCTTGAACCGTTAAGATCGTTCGTCGAAAAACGTGATTTGATCTAGACCATACATGTGGGCACATGGTTTTCAAAAACCATGGGAGCCCCTAATGTGGACTATGTTCATTGAATACCATCCCATGGTTTTGCAAAACCATGGGTGAAAACCATTAACACTTCAAAATGGACTAGGTTCATTGAATCTGCCAGAAATTTCAAAAATGGTCCCTACACTTGTAAAACTTGATTTTTTATTGGCACTTTTAAACCCCTTTAACCTCATTTCAAGGCTCTAAAATGATATTAAAGTATAGGTAACTTAAAACATGCTCAAAGACATCACGGATGTCGATTCGTTTGGTCGTACGGTTGCGTTATTCGCTTAATTACGACGGGAGTCGTAACGAACGCAAAAACGATCCAAATTAAGCGACGAATGGAATTTATCATACCAAACACTAAAATAAAATATTTTAATGCTTACATAAATTTTTGGATGTCCGGAAGTATTCAGAACGTAAAATATGCGCAAAAATGCAAACTTATGCCCTTTTTGACGTTTTTAGTCCCTGAATGAGCATAAAGTTTATTTTAGCACACCGAACACCTCAAAGCCTATTTCTAAGCTATGTAAAGGATATTTAAGGTGTGTTTAACTTATGATCATGTTCCGGAGGGTCTGTTACAGTACAAATTGACATACTTTCGCAGTTTGTCGAATTTAGTCCCTGTAAGCGAATAAACTTGATTTCGGCATACCAAACCATCCAAAACTTATTTATAAGTTATGTAAGGGTTATTTAAGGTATGTTAAGCCTATGTAACTATTCCGGAGTGTTTGTTGCATTAAACTGGTTATATTTACGAATCAGATCGCGTATAACCTTTCAGAAAGCGATTTAAAGCCCGAAATCGAACAAGAATTAATATGTGCAAACGATACACATATTTACACAAAATCCCAAGTATGAAATACAATATTTCATTGGTTTGGTATTTGTTTGATGGTTGAAGTGACACAGGTGTCACACCGGGTGCGCCTCCCTCGCTTCAATATTAAACACTCTTCCACGGGCTTGGTTTAACCCTGGCAGTTCCTCTTGTAGTGCCCAAGATCACCACACTTGAAGCATCCGGGTCTTTGCCCGTTCCCACCTCCATTTCCAGCTTGATTATTTCTCTGGTTACGATTCCCAGCGCCCGCTTGGTTAGCATTGTTGCCTCTGTTTCCATGACCTCCATTGTTTCCTTGTGGGCGATTTCCATTCCCACCCCGGTCATTATTTCTGTTTCCGAATCCTCCCTGGCCTCCCTGGCCAGCAGTGGCCCAACAAGTGTCCTTCAAGTGGCCAGGCTTTCCACATGCTTCGCATACTTTCACACTACAATGGCCAGAATGGTGGCGTTGGCAGGTATTACACTTGGGCCGGGTGCCCATATATCATTTTCCTCTCTTTCCACTACCAGCTGTAACTTGAGCTGGCGTGCTTGTTTCTCCTTTCTTAACCACCACACTGGTGGCCTGCTTGAAGTTCGAGAACTTCCGCTTGTTACCTCCTGATGACTCGACGTGAGTCTCTTTCTTCTTTGGCTCAGCTTCATCAAACTTGTTCAGGCGAATAGCTTCACCTGTGAGAGCCACGCTCAGATTAATCGCCTCAGTAATTGTCGCAGGCTTGGAGGAGGTCACCATGCTTATGATTTGAGGAGCTAATCCCCAAATGAAACGTTCAATCCGCTTGAACTCTGGAGTGACCATGTAGGGTACCACATGCGACAGGTCGTGAAACCTCTGAACGTATTCTGCGATATTTGGACCTTCCATCTTCAAAATGCCAGAACTCAGTTTCCAATCTTTGGATTTCTGCGCGGGAACAGTACTTTTTGCACATAAGTTCCTTCAGTTCGGTCCAGGTTAGCGCGTAGGCAGCAGCTTCACCAAGTGTATGTACTTGCAAATTCCACCAAGATAGGGCTCCATCCAAGAATAGCCCAGAGATATAGGTGACTTGCTGGTCTAGTGCGCATTTTCTCATGCGAAGAACAGATTCAGTTTTCTCAGCCCAACGAACAAAGGCGACAGCACCTCCTGTGCCATCAAAGTTGACAGGCTTGCAGTCTAGAAACTGCTTGTAGGTGCACCCTGCACATACATTATAACATGTGAACGGTATTAGCATCTTTGCTATAGGCATCCAATTAGGTCATGGTATGTCTAAATGACTTAGTATTACCATGAGGCGGGTTGTTGTTGTTTCCAGTATTGCCAGAGTTGCTTCCACTAGTCCCTCCTTGAGAGGCGGCGTATTGCGCGATGGCAGCAGCGATGATTTGCTGGAGTTCTGCCTGATTGGTAGGCATTTGCAGTTGTTGACGTCTCGGCGGCATCTTCTAAAAGATGGGTTTACGTCGGTCAGGCCATAGTAAAGCGTATGTATATAATGATAGTAATAGTACATAACATCTCATGTAATCAATATATCATTCACATAACATCTCATGTCACAAATATCATTCACACAACATCCCATGTCATAAAAATATAAATAATCAATCAAGCATCAAATATGAAGAGAATACTGCGATTGCCATATATCGGGACCACATAGTAAGTGTACAAGTACATCACAGTGTCATGCAACACCAGTCGACTAAGGGCTACATCACCCCAGTCCAAAAACTATATCAAATCAGTGTAAATACATCAAATACATGTCAACAAAAGTCAGAATCATAATGTAGTCTCCAAAAATGCTGTGCAATCAAAAGCAATCGTCGTCTTCTCACCAACGTCTACCCATACGGTACTGAAGTGCTCTACACGGATGGCGGTGGAGGAGGGGGAAAGTGAGTGTAAAACAAGCGACGCAAATGGCGCCAGTCCTCCTCCATGGCTCTCTGGGTACGCAAGAAAGAAGCAACCTGCTGCTCTAGTGCAAAGAGACGTGCAACATAGTCTGGTGGCAGTGGTCGAGAGGGCTGCAAAGGAGAGTGGGTCTGACCCTGGCACTGACACGGCGGCGGCTGAGCTCTCTCAAGCTCCTGAATGCGCCGTGTGTGTGCCTCGTGCTGGGCGACAAAAGACATCAAAACATCCTCGATGGAATATCCCATATGGAAAGGATGGTAGGGGTCGGTCGGTGGCATAACAGGTGGTGACGACCAAAGGAATGGCTCACTTGCTGGATCAAAAGGTGCCACATGAAATGAAGAAACAGGGGGAAAAGTAGTAGAAGACGGTGGTATAGCAGGGATAGATACCGGTATATGCCCAAAAGGGTGAGCCGAAGAACCCTCTCCAGGTCGCGTTGGAGGTGTAAACTGAGGAAATGAAAAAGAGGTATCAATGTGACAGGTAACAGTGATCTGAGGGGGAATAGGTGGGACCTCGTCATCAGCAGGAATCCACCCATGCTGGGCGTGCTCACCTCGTGGGTCCATCTGTGCCTCAAAAAGTGCACGATCAAACTGAACAGGCATAGGATCATGGTGGGGTGCAACAAGAGGGTCAACAGGTGCATCAGCAATAAGTGGGGGATCAACATGATCAGCAGCAATAACGTGATCGCCCTCCAACAACGGAGCATCCACAGGGTGATCATCAATAGGTGGGTCAGCAATCACAGGCTCCACAATGGGTGCGCCAGCATGAACTGGGTCATGCTCAAACACAGGGTCTAGAGCGGCTGCCTGCTCGGGGGCCATGGCAGGCTTGGGATCATCAAAGGCCATCTCAAAATCAAACTCAGGGTTGATGGGATCAACTGGGTCTACTGGGTCGACTGGATCCTCCATAGGCTGATCCATAGGTATAAACTCTATATCCTGATCTGGGTCGAATCCTAGGGGAAAGACAGGATCGAAATCCTCCATATCATCGTGGTCGAAAGCAAAGCTAGGAACAGGGGCAACAGAGGACGCTCTATCTGGGTCTGAACTGTGAGAGAAGTGTTGCGCACTCTGAGTGTGTGAAGGTGCGGAGGCCACAGACTCGAAAGAATCTGGGACCGGAGAGTGAGCAGGTGACTCCTCAGCGGGAGCATCTGCGATCATCAAAAGATCACCAGCAGCAAGAAGGGCCTCGCCCTGAACCTCATCCTCTAGGGGCTCATCATCATACAGATCGACGTCGCCATCAGCGTCGGCGTCGAGAAGCAAATGGTAAGCAGGATATGAAGCAAGTGGTATGGGAGCAGGGATCTCCACTAGTGGTAGGTCCCCGGCTAAAGGGCCATCAGCGAGCTCATCAGCACCATCAGGTAACGCAAAGGGCTGAAAGTCATCCTCGTTTGTGCTAGTATCGTCGGATGTGTGAACCTCGCACTCTGAAGATGTCACACCCCCAAAATCCACCTGCGGAGTATCACCGCTTGGGAGCGTGACTGACCAGAATCAAGCCACCAACCATACAGAACATTGTATAAAGTAAAAGTAAACACATTATAATCCAAACCATTTCCATATGAAAGGTGTTTCCAAAACATAAGTGAGTTAACATTGTTTAGCGGAAGCGTATTATTGTAAAACCCATAGCAAATAAGTATCAAACATCAAAAGTGTTTAACAAGGTGATCACGATCCAAGCCCCACAACGACCAGCTCCTCCGTGTGCAAGCTCCAAGTACCTAACGATCTGCAAGGCATGTAACAGAATGATCAACAAACTAGTTGAGCGAGTTCACAGAAAGTAAATGCGTAATAGTAAGTTCGTTTGTAACAGGTGGCTCTACTGGGCCGTAATAGTGATCAGTATAGGTATCCTGCACATCCGAGGATAGTGATCAGTATAAGTATCCTTCACAACCGAGGATGGTGATCAGTATAGGTATCCTTCACAACCGAGGATAGTGATCAGTATAAGTATCCTTCACAACCGAGGATAGTGATCAGTATAGGTATCCTTCACATCCGAGGATAGTATTATGGTAATCTAGTCATAGTGTCAGTAGTGTATCTATTCAACCTTATCCTTTCAATCCCATTCCCAACACCCCGGGAATCCCATGCCTTGGTAAGAGTGTGAACTCACCTTGGTTTGCTCGATATGCTAGGTTATGCACTCACAAGTAATTAATCAAGTCCTATTGTATGCACGTATAACAAATCAGTTCATGTTCGAAATGATACGCATGCAAGTCGAGTGTCACACAAATACAAATGTAAACATTCATCATCTAGCATGGCATGTCGAATAATTCAAGTATACCTTCCATCCTTCGAAATATGTTATAACCCATTATCTTTCGAAGGATGTCTATAATCCTACAATATCTTTCGAATCCAGCCTTATCTTTCGACGCACATCCACCTTTCGGTTCATGTGTCATCTTTCGGTCAAACAGTTATCTTTCGGTCTCAACTATGTTTCGTATACTAACATCTTTCGGTCAAAGTTATCCTTCGGTCAACACTACTATGGTTCGAAGGTCAAGCATCTTTCGGTCACATCTATGTTTCGACAATAAGTATCTTTCGACAATAACTATGTTTCGAGTAGACAAGTATCTTTCGACACAATCAGTTACGTTTTCACAATCAGTTACGTTTTCACAGAAACAGAAACCCTAATCGTCTGCAGCCATCATCATCATTAACAATCATCAGAATTCATTTAGCACATCTCATCACAACGCAATCATCCTGAAATCATTGTCTAGCATGAACCCTAGTTTAAACGTATCCCAAAACCGACTAACACACAATATCGATACTAACAAAAATAATGGCCAATTCCAGATTAACGGCACTCATAAATCAGTATTCAACCGTAACGAGTTTCACATAGAATCATATATATATATATATATCCGACAACAACAATCCTATGGGAAATCTATATCCTCAATATCGTAACAAGAACCCTAATATTTAACATAAATTTCAGATTACATCAACAATCAAAACACACGACACGTGAGCACATACGCAGAGGAACGAACGATCAAATCAAATAGATTTACTAACCGAGATGAGGGTTTGGTCACGCAAAGGTTTCCGGTGGTTTCTGGTTTGCCGTCACAGTGAAATAGCTCTAGGGTTGAGAAAAATGACAGTCGACTACGTGCATTCACGTATAAATACGTATTACAGAAATGGGCCAAGCCCATCTGAAAGACTGGGCCGAAGGATCTGAATTCCAGTCGAAGGATATGTTTCGTGGCCGAAGGATGTCGAAGGATAAAGTCCTTGGTCGAAGGATATGTTTCGAGATCCTTCGATCTGCATATCATGTTTCGATCTAGACTAAGTGTTTTAATAGTATTTCTAATATTATATTCTACCACAGCAAGTAATCACATATATGCAACACGACAATACGTTTCATTAAAACACAACGCGTACAATTTCAAGTCCACAATCCAGACAACTAAACAGTCAAAGTCAACGCGCATTTAATGCGAAAGTGAAAGTCAGAAACTCGAGTTGTCACATTATCCCCAACTTAAAAGAAATTTCGTCCCGAAATTTGGTACGCACTCACTGAGGAAGCTAGGTAAGTTACATTGTTCACTGGTTTTCCTGGGGTGTCACATCATCCCCCCGTTGGTTTGGAATTTCGTCCCGAAATTCAGTAGTAGTAGCTTCAGCCTCAGAAGTGGATGCATTGGTTTCGAATAGCTGGGGGTACTTTTCTTTCATCTGGTCTTCGCGTTCCCAGGTATACTCTGGACCACGCTGGGAGTTCCAACGAACTCGAACAAGAGGGATTCTCTTGTGTTTGAGGACCTTAACATCCCGGTCCGTGATTTCAACTGGTTCCTCGACGAACTGCAACCGCTCGTCGATAGTGAGTTCCTTAAAAGGAACTATAAGGGTCTCATCTGACAGGCACTTCTTCAGATTCGACACGTGAAATACATTGTGAACTGCACCGAGTTCAGCTGGTAGTTTTAATCTGTAGGCTACTTTGCCAATCTTTTCTAAGATTTCGAATGGTCCGACGTACCGCGGATTCAGTTTGCCTCGTTTACCAAATCGAACCACACCCTTCCAGGGTGAAACTTTCAATAAAACCCGGTCCCCGACCTCAAATTCCAATGGCTTTCTACGCTTGTCCGCGTAGGCTTTCTGACGGTCGCGTGCTGCCGCCATGCGTTGTCGTATCTGTGCAATCTTTTCTGTGGCGTCCACTACAATATCTGGACCCGTAATCTGACTATCCCCCACCTCTGCCCAACAGAGAGGTGACCGGCATTTACGTCCGTACAATGCCTCGAATGGAGCGGCTTGAATGCTGGTATGGTAACTGTTATTGTACGAGAACTCCACCAAAGGGAGGTGCTTTTCCCAGCCGTTGCCGAAATCGATAACACACGCTCGAAGCATGTCTTCTAGAGTTTGAATAGTTCGCTCAGACTGCCCATCCGTCTGAGGATGATATGCTGTGCTCATGTCTAATCGTGAGCCGAAAGATTTGTGCATCGCTTGCCATAGCTCTGACGTGAATCGTGCATCGCGATCCGAAATAATAGAAGTGGGCACTCCGTGCCTCGAAACAACTTCTTTCAGGTAGATGTCTGCTAGTGTAGAAAACTTATCCGTTTCTTTGATAGCCAAGAAGTGAGCAGACTTTGTGAGTCGATCAACGATCACCCAAATAGTGTCATTCCCACGCTGGGATCTAGGTAAACCCGTAACGAAATCCATGGAAATTTCTTCCCATTTCCACTGCGGTATCTTGGGCTGCTGAAGTAGACCAGCTGGTTTCTGATATTCAACCTTGACTCTCGCACAGGTTAAGCATTTTCCAACGTACGTAGCGATGTGAGCCTTCATACTAGGCCACCAATAAGTAGTGCTGATGTCGTGGTACATTTTATCCGCCCCTGGATGTACCGAATAGCGAGACTTGTGAGCTTCATCCATTACAAGCTCGCGTAAACCGCCATAAAGTGGGACCCAAATACGCCCCGTTACATAGTAGGCGCCGTCTTCCTTCTGTTCCATGCGTTGCCTTGAGCCGCGTAAGGCTTCAGCTTTGACGTTTTCGGGTTTCAGTGCTTCTAACTGAGCAGCTCGTATCTGTGCAGGAAGACCGGACTGAATGGTAAGCTGTAACGCTCGCACGCGCTTAGGTAGAGTGTCTTTCCGACTGAGGGCATCAGCCACAACATTGGCCTTGCCTGGATGATACTTGATGGCGCATTCGTAGTCGTTCAGAAGTTCAACCCATCTCCGTTGACGCATATTCAAATCCTTTTGCTTAAGAATATGCTCGAGACTCCTGTGATCGGTGTAAATCGTGCACCTGGTACCGTACAGGTAGTGTCGCCATATCTTAAGCGCGAAAACAACAGCTCCCAGCTCTAAATCGTGCGTCGTATAATTCCGTTCATGAACCTTGAGTTGCCGAGAGGCGTATGCAATAACTTTATCCCGCTGCATCAATACGCAACCAAGCCCCTGTATCGATGCGTCACAATAAACCACGAAGTCATCTGTGCCCTCTGGCAATGAGAGAATAGGTGCGCTGCAAAGCCTATCCTTTAAGTACTGAAAAGCGGTCTCTTGCGTATTACCCCATCTGTAAACGACACCTTTCTGTGTTAACATAGTGAGCGGCTGCGCGATCTTTGAGAAGTCTTTAATAAATCGCCTGTAGTAACCCGCCAAACCCAAGAATTGGCGTATTTCTGTCGGTGTACGCGGTGCTGGCCAGTTTCTGATCGAATCAACCTTGGATGGATCGACATGAATCCCATCCTTGTTCACCACATGGCCTAAGAAGTGGACTTCACGAAGCCAGAAGTCGCATTTGGAAAACTTTGCGTACAATTGCTCTTTTCGAAGAAGTTCCAAGATAAGACGTAAGTGCTGCTCGTGCTCCTCCTGACTCTTGGAGTAAATCAAAATGTCGTCGATGAAAACAATGACGAACTTGTCGAGATAGGGTTTGCACACCCTGTTCATAAGATCCATGAAGACTGCAGGCGCGTTCGTAAGCCCGAATAGCATGACAAGAAACTCGTAATGACCGTAGCGAGTTCTGAAAGCGGTTTTGGAGACGTCCTCATCCCGGACTCTCAGCTGATGATACCCTGACCTTAAATCAATCTTGGAATAGTAACACGACCCTTGCAACTGGTCGAATAGGTCATCTATGCGCGGAAGAGGATAACGGTTCTTCACTGTGACCTTGTTCAGCTCGCGATAATCGATGCACATTCTGAAAGTGCCATCCTTCTTTTTCACAAATAACACTGGAGCTCCCCAAGGCGAAGAGCTTGGACGAATAAAGCCCTTTTCCAAGAGCTCTTGTAACTGCTTCGACAGTTCTTCCAGTTCGGTTGGAGCCAAACGATACGGTGCGCGGGCTATTGGTGCTGCTCCAGGAGCTAACTCAATCTGAAACTCGACTTGACGATGAGGAGGTAAACCAGGTAAATCTTCAGGAAACACTTGAGGAAAATCACGCACAACTGGTATATCCTCCAGCTTCCTTTCCTTTGCTGATGCGTCAGTGACAAGTGCCAGAATGGCAGTATGTCCCTTTCGTAAACATTTCTGCGCCTTTAAGTAAGAGATGATGCCAACCACAGCACCACTCTTGTCACCTTGTACTTGGAGAGGTTCCTGACTGGAGCGAGGGATACGAATAACTTTTTCTTTGCACAAGATCTCCGCATGATGTTGGGATAACCAATCCATACCAATAACGACGTCGAAACTACCCAAAACTATGGGTATAAGATCAATCGAGAAAGTCTGACCCGCTAGAACAATACTACAACCCTTGACTACATGAGCGGCTTCTACACTTTTACCATTGGCTAGTTCTACGACGTGTTTGGTGTCTAGAGGTGTTGGTGTACGTTTTAATAATTTACTCATTTTCAATGACATATAGCTTGTATCAGCACCCGAATCAAATAAGACAGTAACATAAATATCGTCGAGAAGAAACTTACCCATAACCACATTGGGATCATTCACTGCATCTCCTCGACCCAACACAAAAGCACGACCACGAGCTTCATTGCCGTTGTTGTTGTTGTTTCCCCCGTTGTTGTTGTTACCATTACCCTGATTGTTGTTATGGTTGTTGTTGTTCTGGTTTCTGTTCAGCTGAGGGCAATGCCTTTTGAAGTGACCCTCTACACCGCAATGAAAACACCCTTTGTTACCCTGCTGCTGATTCTGCTGTGCTTGAGGTTGCTGCTGATTCTGGTTTGCAGGTTGAGGGCTTCTACAATCTTTGGCCTCATGACCCGTCTTGAGGCATCTTTGACAACGAACCTGGTTACACTGGCCACGATGATGCTTGTTGCAGGTGTTACACTTTGGAAGATTTCCTCGATACCTTCCCTGTCTGTGGCTGCCTGAGGAGTGCTGACTTGGACTCTGGTAACTGTCTGTCTTTCGCTGTTGAGCTTGTGACTGCACTGAAGCTGATCCCTTGCTAGAATCCCCATCCCATTTTCTCTTACTTTCACTGGGAGTAGCAAGTGTAGTAGAAGCAGTAGCGGTAGCAGTAGCACTGATACGCTTAGGCAGTTTATTCTGATCCACTGCCTGATCGGTGATGCGGTGAGCGAGACGCTGGATTTCCTGAATGTTGTTGAGGTTAGCCGAGGTAACGTGGCTCTGTATTTCTGGTGCCAACCCTTTGAGATACAACTCAATACGCTTGTATGGAGGGTCCACCATAGTTGGACATAACACAGCCAACTCATTCGATCTCTTGGTGTAAGCTTCGATTTCCGAACCAACCATTTTCAAGTTATACAACTCATCCTCCAACTTGTGAATGTCTTCTCTAGTGCAGTATTCCCTCTTGATCAATTCTTTGAAGTCATTCCAGGGTGTGGCGTTAGCAGCTGCCAACCCTAAGATCTGCACTTGTGCGTTCCACCAAGTGAGCGCAATCCCTTCAAGTGTGCCAGTGGCGAACTTCACCCTGCGAGCCTCAGGGCATTCACACATTTCGAAAACCGACTCGAGCTTTTCAAACCAGTGGAGGAGTCCAACTGCTCCCTCCGTGCCACTGAACGAGCTAGGACGACATTCCATGAAATTCTTGAAGGTGCACCCAGGCTGTTGCTGAGCGGGTTGACCTATTGTGTACGAATAGGGCAAAGTTAAGTACGAGAATTAATGTAGGATCTAAAGATCCTAGTGTCTATACTGCAGGGTATACTACCTGCTTGGGCGGCTGCGACTGCCGCAGCAACGAGAGCCTCTAGCTGGGCTTGAGTCATGGTAATTCGTGCGGCCATTGATCTTCACATCAAAGGCAACATAAGTGAGAAAGGTTCGCGAACAGTGCGATGACAGAAGAGTGTAAGCACATAAGTATTCTCATGCAATGACAAGTTGTGAGCAAGGTAAATGTAAGCATACTACGAGCAAAGTTCTATGCAAATTCTAGCATGTAGGCAATAAACATAAACCTTATTACCTAAGAAGTTGAGTCTTGCACGTGGAGCGAAGCGTCGTTGTGGATCGTTGAGAGCACTGTTCTGGTTATAGTCTGGTTTTAATAAAAACGTTTTCCCATATTAAAACCAAGTTCTCTATAACCAATGGCTCTGATACCAATCTGTCACACCCCCAAAATCCACCTGCGGAGTATCACCGCTTGGGAGCGTGACTGACCAGAATCAAGCCACCAACCATACAGAACATTGTATAAAGTAAAAGTAAACACATTATAATCCAAACCATTTCCATATGAAAGGTGTTTCCAAAACATAAGTGAGTTAACATTGTTTAGCGGAAGCGTATTATTGTAAAACCCATAGCAAATAAGTATCAAACATCAAAAGTGTTTAACAAGGTGATCACGATCCAAGCCCCACAACGACCAGCTCCTCCGTGTGCAAGCTCCAAGTACCTAACGATCTGCAAGGCATGTAACAGAATGATCAACAAACTAGTTGAGCGAGTTCACAGAAAGTAAATGCGTAATAGTAAGTTCGTTTGTAATAGGTGGCTCTACTGGGCCGTAATAGTGATCAGTATAGGTATCCTGCACATCCGAGGATAGTGATCAGTATAAGTATCCTTCACAACCGAGGATGGTGATCAGTATAGGTATCCTTCACAACCGAGGATAGTGATCAGTATAAGTATCCTTCACAACCGAGGATAGTGATCAGTATAGGTATCCTTCACATCCGAGGATAGTATTATGGTAATCTAGTCATAGTGTCAGTAGTGTATCTATTCAACCTTATCCTTTCAATCCCATTCCCAACACCCCGGGAATCCCATGCCTTGGTAAGAGTGTGAACTCACCTTGGTTTGCTCGGTATGCTAGGTTATGCACTCACAAGTAATTAATCAAGTCCTATTGTATGCACGTATAACAAATCAGTTCATGTTCGAAATGATACGCATGCAAGTCGAGTGTCACACAAATACAAATGTAAACATTCATCATCTAGCATGGCATGTCGAATAATTCAAGTATACCTTCCATCCTTCGAAATATGTTATAACCCATTATCTTTCGAAGGATGTCTATAATCCTACAATATCTTTCGAATCCAGCCTTATCTTTCGACGCACATCCACCTTTCGGTTCATGTGTCATCTTTCGGTCAAACAGTTATCTTTCGGTCTCAACTATGTTTCGTATACTAACATCTTTCGGTCAAAGTTATCCTTCGGTCAACACTACTATGGTTCGAAGGTCAAGCATCTTTCGGTCACATCTATGTTTCGACAATAAGTATCTTTCGACAATAACTATGTTTCGAGTAGACAAGTATCTTTCGACACAATCAGTTACGTTTTCACAATCAGTTACGTTTTCACAGAAACAGAAACCCTAATCGTCTGCAGCCATCATCATCATTAACAATCATCAGAATTCATTTAGCACATCTCATCACAACGCAATCATCCTGAAATCATTGTCTAGCATGAACCCTAGTTTAAACGTATCCCAAAACCGACTAACACACAATATCGATACTAACAAAAATAATGGCCAATTCCAGATTAACGGCACTCATAAATCAGTATTCAACCGTAACGAGTTTCACATAGAATCATATATATATATATATCCGACAACAACAATCCTATGGGAAATCTATATCCTCAATATCGTAACAAGAACCCTAATATTTAACATAAATTTCAGATTACATCAACAATCAAAACACACGACACGTGAGCACATACGCAGAGGAACGAACGATCAAATCAAATAGATTTACTAACCGAGATGAGGGTTTGGTCACGCAAAGGTTTCCGGTGGTTTCTGGTTTGCCGTCACAGTGAAATAGCTCTAGGGTTGAGAAAAATGACAGTCGACTACGTGCATTCACGTATAAATACGTATTACAGAAATGGGCCAAGCCCATCTGAAAGACTGGGCCGAAGGATCTGAATTCCAGTCGAAGGATATGTTTCGTGGCCGAAGGATGTCGAAGGATAAAGTCCTTGGTCGAAGGATATGTTTCGAGATCCTTCGATCTGCATATCATGTTTCGATCTAGACTAAGTGTTTTAATAGTATTTCTAATATTATATTCTACCACAGCAAGTAATCACATATATGCAACACGACAATACGTTTCATTAAAACACAACGCGTACAATTTCAAGTCCACAATCCAGACAACTAAACAGTCAAAGTCAACGCGCATTTAATGCGAAAGTGAAAGTCAGAAACTCGAGTTGTCACAGAAGACTCTAGGTCGTCTGATACTATAGGTCTAGGGCCTGTGGTGTCCGAGTCACCAGTGCCGGTCGAGTCCATGTGTCTGTAACATAAACACAAATATGCACAAATAATCAGTCCTACAATCAGGTAAACACATTAGTCACCAATTAAACAATCAAATAATTCTCCTAGTCCCACTAACCTGCCAGTCTCCTAGACTGACACTCCTAGTCTCACTAGCCAAATTCTCCCAGCCTCTTAGACTGCTCTTCCTAGTCTCACTAGCCATCCACCTCGATCTCTTAGATCGAGCCTCGGCCTCCAAGACCGAGCCTCGGCCTCCAAGACTGAGCCTCAGCCTCCCAGACTGAGCCTATAAATAATAAATAAAATGTGCTCAACAATTGTTTGTAAAAAAAAGCGTTTTGGATCTGGACTTAAGTGGTATGCAGTAAAAATGTTTTCGTGAGAACCCTAGTGATCATAGTCTAGACTCGAGAAGGAATCCTAGTTCGCTATGATCTGAGCACTGATACCAAGCTGTCACACCCTGGCTTTGCGGAAGCGTGGTTAATTTGGTGTGACTTCTTAATACCATAGCTTAACCATAACAAAGCTATATGAAATAAAACCATGCAAGATCATCCATTTAATTAAGTTTTAAATAACCAAATACAACAACATTGTCTTAACGGAAACACATCCTAACGACATAAACATTGTTCAACAAACACAAACATAACATAAACACAGTTTAAGGACTGTGACTTGTCCAGGAAAGAGTCACATTCCCTAAACCCGAATGACCTCGTAACTAGTGCAGCGGGAAAACGTGTCATACCGCGCCAGATCCTTTATTTCCCTGAAATACATGTAAGTTGAAAAATCAACAATAATGTTGAGCGAGTTCATGTGTAAGTGAGTAAATAAACCTTTGTATGTATAAAAATCCTGGTATGTAGCAAATAAGGGAATTGAGATCACCAACGGTTTGCAAGGCCATTGATATGTGTGAAGTGCAAGTAGGGAGACTCAAACCTAGCAGATTTATGCGTTGGGCACAAAGTCACCCCGAGGTCCGTTTCTAGTTTGGCCTGGGGCTGGGCTCGCTACACCCAGATAGATCTACCGCTCCTGTCCCTTGGTTCTACCATGAGGATTAATGACCTCATGTTGCTCCTACCCACTCACATGATCTAAGTAGTAAACCTCCTTACGCTAACCATACCATGTATAGAATACTTGTAATCATAGTAACATGTATTTCACCCCCGCAGTTTAGAAAACTGAAAACAGTTAAGAGAAAAGAGGGACATGAACTCACAGTGGTGCGTCTCTACCAAGTATACCTCCAAATCAAGCAGCTGTGCGACGACCTACATGTACTAACTCTATTAGACGGACGGCCGTGCCTTAGCTTTAAGGTTTAGGTTTTTGGGAAATAGTTAGACAACTATTTTGTGTTTATATTCTGTATATACTTGGTAATTATTTTCCCTTCCCAAGGATGGGGGATTTAATACATGTGTGTTCGAAATATATTATTAAGTCTCACTTAAAATATATTTTATTTCTAACTTCCAAAATATAAATATTCTTCTAAAAAATATTATATTTTCTATTACACATAATTTTCCCAAAAATACGCGTTCATAAATATTTCCTTAAAATGCGTAAGTTACGTTTTTAACGATCGAGTGGTAATAACAATTACCGGTGTAACTTATATATTTATCGTGAAAGCGTTTGTATTATTTGGATTCGTTAACATTCGATAATATTATTTTTACCCTAAAAATAATATTTATGTATCTTCACAAATAATTGACAAGTAACGTTGTGAAAAATATATTTACTAAATATATATTTATCACGTTTTATTTTGTGAAAATCCCACCTCCGATATTTTGTAAATAAAGTCGTGGCGAAACTTATATGTAAAAACAAGTTAAAAACGTATTTCTGGCACTTGTGGTGAAAATAATTCTAAGTGTTAGGTTTTTAGAAAAAAAAATCGCCAGAGTTTCCTCTGTAACTCGAGGTGACCACGCTTTCATGCGTATCATTTTCTTTTATAAATCAACCAATCAATTTTCTCATTTACCCAAAACAATATTCAAAACAACAAACTAGTCAACAATTATATAAATCGCAAAAATCACATGAACTTGTGATTTACTCAAAAATATAAAGTGAATGCCATTACATTTAGTGGATCTTTATATAAAGCAGTCCGATTTCGTAAAAACCTCGTTTTTAGAGAAATTCCGTCTTTACAACTTCTCATCATCTTTTACAAAAATAGTTATTTTGTTGAAACTTTGTGCTACACAAGTGTTTATACACTTGCGTGTTCTAAAAATCCTTCTTGTTAATGTAAGATCCGTCTTTAGAAAACATGATTTCTTTGATACTTGGTTCTTTGAAAATACCGCTTGTAGATCCATAGATCTACTAGTTTTAAACACTATTTCACAAGCAAATTCGCTTTTACACAAGTTCATGATTCGTGTGTGGTAGAGTTTCATCCTTTAACCTTTGTTACATCCAAAACAACTTTATGTCATGATCCATGATCATGACCAACCCGGGTTAAACGATGATCCGAGCTACCACAACATAGATCGGGTCCAAATAACTACACAAAACAAATACTACAAGATTTACACGACAAACAAGCTTTTAGCCATCTTTACTTGCATTTTTAGTAGACTTTTATGCATCAAATTGTATGTTCATGACTTTTAACCGTTACAAATCATTTTAACCACTTCAAAATAGTTCGAGAAGGTGATTCAAGTTTACTTACTACTAGTTCGAGGCTAGGGAAGAATCTAGACGCAAAAAGAGTGGTTAAAAGCAACGAGAAGAGGTCCTTTGAGTTCCGAATGCACCAAGCCTCCTTGTGAATGATCCTTAACACTTGAATGATGTTGGAATGGTTTGAAAGAAATCGAAAGATGGATGGATGGAAGTGTGGGTGTTCGGCCGAGAGAGAGAGCAAAGAGAGAGAGGGAGTGTTGTGTGAAATGTTAAGTGAAAGAACATGTGTGCACAAGTGTGATCTTATAGACAATGTTAAGTTCATGGTCCATTGGATTCAATGTCATTTAGATACTAGACATAAGTGATTAGTTTAATCAAAAATGGTACAAGGGTGTCCCCAAGGGGACCGAATTCGGTTAAGATGGGGGGGGGGTCCCTAGTTCAAATCTAACTAATTAGTTAGGTCATAGTTAGGTTAATCTAGTTAAGTTTAGGGATTAACCCGGTTAGTAGTGTGTTGTGCTTTATGGCGGGTGTTAGGGTATTCAGGGACCCTAACTGGCTCAGAAAAAGATAAATAATGTTAATGGTAATATTTTCATGTCTCGGGTAAAGTCCGGTTGTTCAGTTGGATAGTAATCCGTTTAAGCGGTTAACAAAGCTTTAAAGTGTCGTTAATATAAATTTTTGTGACACAACTTATTCCCGAAACTTTGGAAAGTGTCTAGTAACATTTTTTCTCATGTTTTGGCACTTTATTAGTTAACCAAATGCTGAATTTTTGGTTAATGTGCTGAATTTTGTACTTAGAGTACGTTTTAGGCACATCCGATCACTATAACTTATTCCTAGAGACGCAGTTCTACAACCCTTGTATCCCTACACTCACCACTAGTGTAGTAAAATATTTCTGGCTCATACAGACCTTAGAGGCAGTGTCTGCCTGGTGCTAGTTATGACAGCACGTTCAATAGGTTATCCGTTCATTGTGCTACTGTGCTTTTGTGCATCATGTTTGTCACTAAGGTTCAGCATGTAAATAATGTAGTGACGGCAAATAGAGTATGATGCAAGTATGTACATGTATCAACATTCAAGTAGCAGTTTATTCATGAATTCAAGTAAGCACAGTAATGAAGCAGTAATTAGTTATTAATTAAGTCGTACGGATACCTGATTTGGTGAGGGTTGTCACAGTATATCTCTTTTATAAGTCTGCACTAATTATTTTTTTTTTACTATCTGTCAATATGGGCTATGCATGGTTCTCTAAGAAGCGACCCGTGTTTGCACACAGGTCTTACCGTTAGTCTATATATAAAATAATAAGCTAAGGGGGCTGGATCAAACAACAACACATAGATCTGACTCTTGTAGTCTTATTATAAATAAAAGAGTTAATTGCCCGGATGGTCCTTGTGGTTTCACGTTTAGTCCCCAACTTTTCAAAATAGCATGTTTGCTCCCTGTGGTTTGCTTACTTGTTACTCAGGTAGTCCCCACAATAAATGGTCGTTAACTTATCCAGTTAAGTGTGTGTGAAATGACTTAACTATCCCTACTCTTAAAAATAGTTTAAATATTAAAAGACATCAAGTAGGTCCCGCCTAACCCCTCAACCAATCACCATCATCTTCAAGTTGTTTCAATTCCGCCATCATCTCCAACCAAGAAAGTCTGTTACCACCGCTTCCAACCACCCATCCCTCATATTTCTTGTTATTGTTCTTCATACATAATAATACACATTCTAAAAAGCAAACTAATTTAATTAAGACCTTTATAAGAAGTCTCGGCACAGAAATTAGCAAGACAGGGATTGTTGCAGGTCTTTAATGGCAAGGTTACGCGTGAGATCATGTGTTGTTGAATAGGTAAACGCTAAAAAACAAGTCACCAGTCACCATAGTTATTATATTTACATTCTGGTTATCACCAGTGAAGTGATAATATAGGGTTTAGGGTTTAACCGGCGATGTCGAGTCTTGCCGGAAAAGATGGTGGGGTGATGGGGTGATGGTGTGATGGTGGTCTGTGGACATGAAGGGAAATTTTGTGACTTAACAAATTAACGTGTCCTGCCCTTGAGGTTTCCATATATTTACATTCAAAATGAACACAATAATTACAAATTTATAAAAACTATAACACCTATAATCAAGGTGTATAATCTGTGAAGATTGCATTCACTGCAAGTGGTTTTGTGACTAACCAAATTTGCAAGTCCTAGTTGTGTACCAGAGCCCACAGGTTGGTGGTCGGAAGCGGTGGTCGTGGTGGTGACCGGAATTCTTCTCGGAGGTGGTGAGTGGAATTCTCCTCGGAGGTGGAAGGTTGAAGATGAGTGTGTGTGGGTGGGTGGTGAAGAAGAGGGGCTGCAGGTTTGGGTTTGAGTGGGGAAGAAGAGGGGTTGGGTAGTGGTGGGGTGGCCCCACACTATTTATTAATTACTTTTTTGTTTTTCTAATATATGTATAAAGGGTTGTTTAGACATTTCATACAAACTAACTGAGCAAACTAACTATTATCCAATCCGGGGACTATCCGAGTAACAAGTGAGCAAATCACAGGGAGCAAACATGCTATTTCGAAAAGTTGGGGACTAAACGTGAAAAAACGTAAAACCACAGGGACTATCCAGGCCCGCTGCTTTTTCGAAAACTTGCTCCTATGTCGATCATAAGCCTTGGATACTGTTTTTGCATACGGATTTACCAACTTGGAATGACAGACACTGCATTCTATCATCCCTTGTTTCATCATCCAAAACCTCCCTGACTCACTCACTTCCTCTAAGTCTCAAATAAAAAATAACAATATGCAAACACAAATCAACATAAATTATCAAACCATAACCTAAATAAGTAAATCACATTTCATATGCATTTATAAACCGTCTAATTGATAGATTAAGCTCCTTTAGTCTCTGATCTCGTAACTTCGATATCGAAAGACCAACTTAACTCACATGATCAATGAAGTACATCTAAAAGTGATATGCGTGAAATGCAACATATAAATTGTATCAAATAAGGTATAAAAACAAACTTTTGAGTACTAATATTGGCAAAAGGGTCTTTCTTTGTTTACTTTTGATTTTCAGGATTAAAAGATCTTAAATGTACAAAAGGAACAAATTAATGACAAAATACAGCACAAAATACGAAGGAAGGAAGTTGATACGCTATACCGACCCTCCAAGCTTCACCCTAAGAATAAAAACAATGAATCAAAAGTCTGGCACGGGGCTATGCCTTGTCGGCATGGGGCCATGCCCCTTCAAGATTCTAAATCAGAAGAAGACAAACAGAAGTAGACAAGAGACACGGGGTCGTGTCCCATTGGACACGGGCCATGGTCAGCTTCCAGATTTGCATATCTGGGATAGTACAGCAAGTGCAATGGCCACAGGGTCATGCCGTTGACACACGGGGCCGTGTAGCAGGCTAATCTGACATACGAATTAAAGGAAGACAGAGAAGAAGGAAGACACGGGCGCACATGGTCGTGCCCTGTGGGCACGTGGCCATGTAAAGGGTCTATTTCCATCTATAAATAGGGGTGCTTGGTTTCATTCCAACTCATCCCTTGGTAAACCATTTCTGTCACACCTGCCACCACTCCACCTTCATCTTCCACCACAATCTTTTGAGTTTAGAGTGTGTACTAGTCTCGGGATCCAAGATCGATCTTAAGAGTCTTCATCAAACTATGGCCATGCTTGGCTAATCTCTTACATAACTTGGTGAAGACGAAGTCTTTTATGCATTACTTTTGATTTCCAATCTTTAGTAAACTCTTTAATTGGGTTTATATTAATGACTTTAATAACTAATTTTTTATATTGAAAAGCCTTATTCTATCCTTTCTTAATGTTTTTTTCGATTCACTCATTTGTATCTTTACGGTCTATATAAAGCACGTTAACTGACTGGAAGGGGGTTAGAAGGGTGGTTTGGGTAAAACTCTTGCCTCGTTCAGTGTATAGATCCTGCGAGGACTTGGTTCAAGCTTACTAGGACTTCCTTTGAGGCAGATTACATCAAATTGGAGGAAGTAAGAACGGTTTGAACTCCTATAAATAAACTACTATTAAAACTTTAAACCTGCATCGTGGGACGGTATCCTATGTTGACTCGGACCAATATGGTCGAGGGTAGCGTTGCCTCCAAAAGAGGGACATGCCACATTTTACATTAATAACTCGCTTAGTTATCTTTCAATATTCCGGCATTGCGAGACTGTATCCCTGCTGACTCAGAGCAATATGGCTGAGGGTATTGTTGCCTCCAAAAAGAGGGAAATGATACTTTAAACAAGATAATCTCTTAAAAAACCCAAAGTGCGGAAATCATCAAAGTATACATAAAAGATGAGTCGGAACCAAGTGATTCTATCTTGTTTATCTGTTTCTTTTATTTTGTTTTGCTTATTTTAATTTTTCTTATCAAAACATTTTCTCAGATTCTGGGTCGACTAGACGTTGATGATAATCCGGTATTAAAAGCGCTTGTGTCCTTGGACGACCTCCGTATCTTACCATCACTATACTACATTAATGATGGGTGCACTTGCCCTAACGTGTTGTATAGAGTAATAGTATTATATCGTGTTTTATAAATATAAAGCTTGCACAAATGAGTGAAAGTACCAAAAATATATCTAAAAATTATACTCACACTCCACCACGTCAAGTGTTTGGCGCCGTTGCTGGGGACACAAGGATTTTAAGAAAGATTAAAATCAATGGCCTAATCATTTTCTTTAATTTTTTTGTTCAAATTTCTGTTCGTTTTTCTAAAAATTTCAGTTACAATAGTTTAACACCGAGCGGTGTTGTACTAACACGGGGTTGTGTCCTATCTGCAGTAACTGAAAACCAAACAAAACTTTTTCTCAAAAGGCTCACACGGCGCCGTGCTTATTCGACATAGGGTCGTGTAAAAAACGCCGAGTACCGAATAAATCCCAGTCCCAGACACGGGATCGTGCTACTTCTACACGAGGCCGTGTAAACCTTCTGTTCACATAAAATCTTTCTATTTCCAAAAGACGTAATCTTCCGGGTACTATCCAAATAATGGATTATTACATGGGAGATTACAACTACTACGATGATGATTATAAGGAACAATATTGTACCATATGTGGTGAATCCCATTAGGTACAAAATTGTTACCTTTTTCAACCATCAACCTCATACCTCATATACAACATATGAGGAACAACAGTTTGAGCTTTCAAAATCAAGCTTTGATTGGGAAACTCCAGCGTTTGAAACGTACGAAACACCACCTACAAATATCCCTGAAGCAGAAAGCCTCATACAAAGTCTCAAGAACCTAGAATTCTTAATCAAGCAATCTCATGCAAAAGAAGAGATCATTTGTACCAAGGAGGTAATCATATAAGTGGTAAAACCTCAAGAGCCAACAAAAGAGGAACCACTTGAAGAAAGACCACTAGAAGAGGTAAAACCTCAGAACTAAACACTTCTGAAGGTAAGCTTTCAAAGGTAAATTTCGAGGAGGAACAAAAAGACCTCCAAGAAATACACATCCTAAAATCTTCCTTTGAAAATCATAGTTTGGTCCCATCTCATGCTAAGTTTCTAAAAGGGATAACAACTAATCTTAACATCAAAGAAATCGCAAGCGTAAACTTAACTAAAGGTCAAACTTCGCTAATACAAGATGAACAAATTGGATAAAACACAAAACTTGTAACATGTTTTATTTAAAACATCTATATTAGTAACATCTCAATCGACAAAGATCTTTGCGTTAACATAACGCCAAGCTACATTTTTTAAAGATTAGGTATTGGTGATTTTCTTCCAATTAAAATCCTATCCTTTTGGCCAATCGTAAAATTAAACATGGTTTGGGAGTGATTGAAGACGTTTTCGTTCAAATAAATCAAACGATTGTTCCAACCGACTTCGTCATCCTAGATGATGCTCCACTCGTGTTGGGACAACCTTTTCTCAAAACCCATTAGGCTTTGCTAAACCAGAAACACCAAAATCTTCCCATAAACTTGGGCCGACAAGAAAAGTTTTAATATAAATGAATCAATGAAATACCCAATCGGCAATGACGATCCCTTGTTGGAAGATGAAGATGAGCCACTTGATACGGAGGAAAAAAATGACCAATTCGTTGAAGAGGAGATCGCCACCAACCAAACCGTTTTGTCCATCAACCGCGATGACGAACCAAAACCTAAACCATCTATTGAAGAACCACTTTCTTTAGAACTTAAAGAACATCAAAAAGGCTTAGACTATACATTCCTCGACAACCATGATAAACTTCTTGTAATCATTTCATCGTATCTCACTTCTAAAGAAAAAGAAAAATTACTTAGTTTACTAAAAAAACATAAAACGACAATTGCATGGAAGTTAATGGACATAAAAGGAATAAATCATTCCATGTGTACACATAAAATTTTAATGGAACAGGATTACAAAGCGGTAATTCAACCACAAAGAAGAGTTTATCCTAACGTCCAAGAAGTTGTAAAAAAAAAGAAGTAATAAAACTCTTAGACGTCAGACTCATCTATCCAATTTCCGATAGTCCATGGGTTAGCCCTGTCCAAGTTGTACCAAATAAAGGAGGTATGACGGTCGTAACCAACGAAAAGAACGAACTCATACCAACACGAACCATCACCGGATGGAGGGTTTGCATCGACTATAGGAGACTCAATGAAGCTACAAGGAAAAACCACTTTCCTTTACCCTTCATTGATCAAATGTTAGAGCGATTATCCGGTCATAAATTTTATCGTTTTCTAGATGGTGTTTTTGGGTACTTTCAAATTCCCATTTCCCTTTAAGACAAAGAGAAAACTACTTTCACTTGTCCCTACGGAACCTACACATATCGACGCATGTCATTTGGTCTATGCAATGCACCAGCAACATTCCAACATTGCATGCTAGCCATTTTTCATGACATGATAGAAAAAACCATGGAAGTCTTCATGGATGATTTTTCTATCTTTGGCGACTCATTCGATCAATGCCTCGACGACCTTGAACGAATGCTATCAAGATGTGAAGAGACTAACCTCGCCTTTAATTGGGAAAAATGTCATTTCATGGTCACTGAGGGGATAGTACTCGGTCAGAAAATATTTAGTGCAGGAATGGAAGTCAATCGCGCAAAAGTTGATACTATTTCTCGACTTCCCGCTCCTTCATCCGTTCGAGCCATTCGAAGTTTCCTAATACATGGTAGATTCTATAGGCAATTAATCAAAGACTTTTCCAAAATCTCTTGGCCTCTAAATAAATTAGTTGAAAAAGATGTCCGTTCATCTTTGACAAGGATTGCACGACAACATTTCTTGCCCTTAAAGATATGCTAGTCAAAGCACCAATCATGATTGCACCAGAGTGGAAATTACCATTTGAAATCATGTGCGATGCAAGGGATTATGCAGTTGGAGCAGTCTTAGGACAACGGAAAATATAACATTTCATCCCATATATTACGCTAGTAAAACTCATAATGACGCTCAAGAAAATTACACAACCACTGAAAAAGAGTTGCTAGCTGTAGTATTCGCATTTGTTAAATTCCACTCCTATCTCGTACTCTCAAAAACTATAGTCTATACAGATCATGCTGCCATTCGATACCTTTTTCAAAAAAGGAGACGAAAAAACACGTCTCATAAGATGGATTCTTCTCCTTCAAGAACTCGACATAGAGATAAAAGATAAACGAGGTGCAGAAAATACTGTTGCTGATGCGTGTGTAGTGTAATATATTTTTGATGTATATTTAAACCCTTTTTACACTTTTAGCCAAGTTTTAAATTTATAAAAACACGATATTCACTAACACTAAACACACATATGGGCAAGTGCACCCATCGTGGACGTAGTATAGTGTTGGTAAGATACCGAGGTCGTCCAAGGACACAAGAGCTTTTAATACCGGTTTATCCTCAACGTCTAATCAAATAAAAAAGTAAGAAAAATGTTTTTAAACTAAGAAAATAAAAACTAACTAAATGCTGAAAAATAAAATTAAAATAAAACAGATAGACAAGATGAATCACTTGGATCCGGCACGTGTATTAGTATAACCTTTGATTATTTTCGCACTTTTGCACTTGTTTAAGAGAATATCTTAGTTATTGTAGTAGGCCCCTCTTTTGAAGGCGACGTTACCCTCAACCCAGTAGTTTGAGTCAGCAAGGATACAATCCTAAAGGGCCGGATTATTGAAAGATAATGAATTAAGTTATTAATGCAAATTGTGGTAGGCCCCGCTTTCGGCGGTGACGTTACCCTCGGCTAAGTAGTCTGAGTCAGCAGGGATACAGTCCTAAATAGTCGGGTTATAATATTAATAGTAGTTAACTTATGAGGGGGTCAAAGAGTTTGGATCCCCGCCATCCAATACCTATGGGCATTGAAGGAGATCCTACTAAATTTGACCCAGGTCCCAAGCAGGACCTCTAAACGCTGAACAAGGGCAAGACCCTTACCAAACCGTTCCCTTAACCCCCGACCAGGTAGCCAACATACCTCCATATAGACCGTGGAGATATGAATGGTGAAAATCTTTTATTTTATATAGACAGTAAAATAATGCCAAGACACCACGGACAAACGATAAGGAAAGATCACCTTCAACATAAGTAACTAGTTATTAAAGTCATTAATACAAAACCAAATAAAAAGTGCAAAAGATCGAAAATAAAAAGTATTATACTAAACACTTGTCTTCACCAAGTGATGTAAGAGACTTAGGCAAACATGGCCTTGATTGTCAAGAACTCTTACGATCAATCTTGGATCCCGAGACGACTCACACACTCTACGATGGACAATGGATGATGGTGGTGGATGATGGTGTTATGGTGGTGGTGGGTGGTGGATGAAGTGTGAGAGAGGTGGTGTGCCAAGGGATGAGTTGAAATGAAGCCAAGCACTCCTATTTATAGGCTGAACAGAAGCCTGGACACGGCCCCGTGCCCGTCTGGCACTCTCTCTCTTCATTAATTGTAATTCGCAATTACAATAAATGCACCTGCAGCACTCTGACCACGCCCCCGTGTCCACTGGGCACGGCCCCGTGGTGGGCAATAGAAGCTTCTACCACTTTGTCTTTTGTGCCAGGGCTGACCATCCTGGACACTGCCTCGTGCTCGCTGAGCACGGCCCCGTGTTGAGCTGGACACGCCCCGTGTTCAGCTGGGCACAGCCCCATGCTCAGCTGGGCACAGCCCCATGCTCAGCTTTCTTCTTGTTTTTGCTTTGGGAGATGTTGTCGAGGAGTCGAGCATGCCACGTTTCTTCCTTTTCTTTGTATTTATGTTGGATTTGGCTGCATTTTTGCTTCTTTTGTTCATTTAAGCTCTTTTAACCCTGAAAATACAAAAGGAAGACAAAAGCACACTTTTTCCAACATTAGTACTTAAAAAGGGTTAGTTTTATGCCTCATTTGATGTAATTTATATGTTGCATTTTACACACATCAAATACCCCCACACTTGAATCTTTGCTTGTCCTCAAGCAAAACTCTTTAATATGTGGCTTACACTCCCAAATGGAATGGGTAGAAGAGAAGGTTTTGGGCTTGTCTTTGAGTGTTGGGAATCCAAGATCGTTATTGGGTTTTATTTTCATACTATTTACAGTCCTATTCGTTATGATTTATTTAGAACGTTTCATAAGAGAAATTACTTATTTGGGCATAACATGCCTCTTTAAAATTTCATTTATATACAAGTTCACATACCTCACGGGGGATCACTCAACACTCGGCCGAAGGTGTATTTTTAGTGAATCACTCGAGAGCGGCATGGAACTTACTTCTACCATAAGCTTGCCAAGCAATCAATCCTCCTCCTTTTTAACTATATACCTTTGTAAATATCAAGAGGACTTTTTGGGTGAAGGGTTAGGCTTGGGCTAAAGGTGTGTGGTTGGGTTAGTGGTTAGTAAAAGGGCGAAAAGCGTAAAAAAGCGTCGGTTTTCGTAAAACACTTTGTTTTTTTTGTCTTTTTTTTTCTTTTTTTTTTATTCTAATGAAGCATTTTTCAAACAAGGTTTCTTTTGATGAGCTTGTTTGTTTATTGCTAACTTCATTTTTTTCTTCTTCTTTTTTTTTCTTTTTTTTTTGTGTCACAAGAAAACCGAGCTTTGTTACTAAAATAAAGGGTTTAAAATGAAAAAGGTTTTGGTGGGTAAAGGGTGTTTGTTTTGGGGGAAGAAACGAAAAGGTTTAGGCTCAAAGGGGTTAACTAGGGGGATTTTGGGTAGGTGGTAAAAAAAGAAAAATAATGGTGTTGAATGAAAAAGGGTTAGTCCTAATGCCTCCATCATTTACTTACTCGGGTTTAAGTTGATAAGGACCGGGAATGTATCGTCGTGGCAAGTTCTAGAGTCATAAGAAACCAAGCGGCTATTCACACAAGAAACGAAAAATGAGCATTTAGTTTAAAGATGTATATTTGTATGCTCAATAAAGGCTCAAAACTCACTTTTGTGGGAATCGGTTTATAATGTGATCAAGTATATATAATTAAATTTTAACTAGATTTGTCATGCCTTTTCATAATTTTCTTATGTTGGTTCTTTTTATCACGACGCTATTGGTTGTAAATTTGTAAAAATATAACCTTTTTAGAACTTGTTATTCCCAAATTAAACCAAGACAAGTAAAAAAAACGAAAAGTTTTTGAAAAAATTTGGGGTGATTAGCGGTTCCAATAGAGTTTTGTGTAAGGCTTGTTAATAGGACTTGCAAAATTCAAGGTTTTAGTATCCCCCCACACTTAAATTACACATTGTCCTTAATGTGTCCCAAAAATAAATTTTTTCGGTTGATTAAAATGTGTAAAAGTGGGTTAAAAACAAGATTTTATGTTACTGGGTAGCTGAACACGGGGTGGTGTTGGCTGAGCACGGCCCTGTGTCCAGACTGCCAGTACCAAAAGTAAACAGAAGGCTGGGCACGGGGGCGTGTTCAGTGAGCACGGCCCAGTGTCCAGGTACCTGAACTGGGCATTTCTGCAGGTTTTTGGGCATGGGGGCGTGTTGGGTTGAGCACGACCCCGTGCTGGACTTGCTGTAATGAAGAAAAATTGTCGAGAGGCTCTGTTCTTGTGCTTGGGGTGTGGGTTCAAGCTTCCCTTAGTGTCCTTCACCATCCCGAGTGTGTTTTATTCCTGAAAATTAAAAACTAAACTAGAAAACATAAATGTTAATCTAAACTAAACTACGGATAGTTCCGCGGAATGCCTCCGTGGTGCGCCACGTTTATAAGGGTCCTTGGCTAGACCCACCTTATCAGGTGGCTCTGGCTCATCTTCAATTAGGGGTCGTCATTGCCAAAAGGATATTTCATTGAGCGCTCAAGATCTATGCTCCTTTTGAATGCCCCTAATTGAAGAGGTAGATTGTTGAATTTCCGGTTTTTCAAAGCTTCATGAGTTTTTACAAAAGGCCGTCCCAACACTAGAGGAGCGTCATCAAGGATGACAAAGTCAGTTGGGATTACCATTTGATTTGTTTGAACCAAGATATCCTCAACTACACCGATTGATTTTATTATTTTCCGATTAGATAGAAAAATGGGTATTTGAAGTGGAGAAAAATCACTAATACTTAATTTTTCGAAAATGTAGTTTGGCATTAAATTAACACAAAGATCTTTATCAATTGTAATATTACTAATAAAGGAATTTTGAAAAAAAACATGGAACCGGTGTAATGTTAATTTCAAAAGGATCTTCTTTTATTAGCGAAGTTTGATCATTAGTTAACTTAACACTTACTATTTCTTTGATTTTAGCACTAGTGTTTAACTCTTTTAAAAACTTGGCATGAGGGGTTACTAAACAATGATTTTCGAAAGTAGGTGACAAGAGGTTAATTTCTACAAAATTAGACTCTTCTTGAATTTTAACATTATCGGACTCACCTTTTTCGTTGTTTAACTCATGTGTCGGTTTTTCACTTTCTTGTTCTTCCATTTTTACATCTTCAACTATCTCTACGTTATTATTACTGTTTAACTCTTCTCTTGCGTGGGACTCCTCTTCCCTTGCGCGAGATTCTTTCATGTAACGTTCGATAGTTTTAATGTGTTCTAATATCCTATTGGTCACTTCGGTGAGAGAAAAAGAATTTGGATCCTCAAAGCTTGAATCCGGTTGTTCGATCCTTGGCTCCTCATAGTACTCATATGAAGTAGATGGTTCACACCATTGTTCTTCATTGTAAGTATATGATGGATAAGGTTCGAAACTTTGTTCTTCATAGTACTCATATGAGGTGGGTTGTTCACGCCATGGTTCCTCATAATAAGAGTATGAAGGTGGTGGCTCATATCTTGAATCTTCAAAGTATGAGTATGAAGGCTCATACCTTGGTTCATCAAAATATGAGTATGAGGGAAGAGGTTCATACCTTTGGTCTTCATAGGATGTGTATGAAGTTGATGGTTCGTACCTGGGTTCCTCATAATAGGTGTATGAATTGGATGGTTGATATGAGTTATTATATTGAACCGAGCGTGTGTTACGACAATTAGTGCAATAATTACCCCTATAATCATCCTCATCATAGGTGTAGTTGTAGCCTCTTGAGTATTGATCCATAAGAATCACTCAACAGACCACAACTGAGTCTCGGGACCAGAAAACAAAAATAAAGACGGAAACAGAAGCTGGACACGGCCCCGTGTTCAGTGGACACGGCCCCGTGTTCAGGGTCTGTATCTGGGCGTTTTAATTAAAGTTACTGGTCACGTTGAGCACGGGGGCGTGTTCAGTGAGCACGGCCCCGTGTTCAGACTCTGTATCTGGGTATCTAACTAAAAATATGCAGCACGGGGGCGTGTTCAGTGAGCACGGCCCCGTGTTCAGGCTACTGTAAATGCAAACTAAACTAAAATGCAGAAAAATGTGCGCGCGTTTTGAAAAGGTTTTGAAAAACTGATTAGGCCGTTGATTTTAAGCTTTCTTAAAATCCTTGTGTCCCCGGCAACGGCGCCAAAAACTTGATGCGTGTGTAGTGTAATATATTTTTGATGTATATTTAAACCCTTTTTACACTTTTAGCCAAGTTTTAAATTTATAAAAACACGATATTCACTAACACTAAACACACATATGGGCAAGTGCACCCATCGTGGACGTAGTATAGTGTTGGTAAGATACCGAGGTCATCCAAGGACACAAGAGCTTTTAATACCGGTTTATCCTCAACGTCTAATCAAATAAAAAAGTAAGAAAAATGTTTTTAAACTAAGAAAATAAAAACTAACTAAATGCTGAAAAATAAAAATAAAATAAAACAGATAGACAAGATGAATCACTTGGATCCGACACGTGTATTAGTATAACCTTTGATTATTTTCGCACTTTTGCACTTGTTTAAGAGATTATCTTAGTTATTGTAGTAGGCCCCTCTTTTGAAGGCGACGTCACCCTCAACCCAGTAGTTTGAGTCAGCAAGGATACAATCCTAAAGGGTCGGATTATTGAAAGATAATGAATTAAGTTATTAATGCAAATTGTGGTAGGCCCCGCTTTCGGCGGTGACGTTACCCTCGGCTAAGTAGTCTGAGTCAGCATGGATACAGTCCTAAATAGCCGGGTTATAATATTAATAGTAGTTAACTTATGAGGGGGTCAAAGAGTTTGGATCCCCGCCATCCAATACCTATGGGCATTGAAGGAGATCCTACTAAATTTGACCCAGGTCCCAAGCAAGACCTCTAAACGCTCAACAAGGGCAAGACCCTTACCAAACCGTTCCCATAACCCCCGACCAGGTAGCCAACATACCTCCATATAGACCGTGGAGATAGGAATGGTGAAAATCTTTTATTTTATATAGACAGTAAAATAATGCCAAGACACCACGGACAAACGATAAGGAAAGATCACCTTCAACATAAGTAACTAGTTATTAAAGTCATTAATACAAAACCAAATAAAAAGTGCAAAAGATTGAAAATAAAAAGTATTATACTAAACACTTGTCTTCACCAAGTGATGTAAGAGACTTAGGCAAACATGGCCTTGATTGTCAAGAACTCTTACGATCAATCTTGGATCCCGAGACGACTCACACACTCTACGATGAACAATGGATGATGGTGGTGGATGATGGTGTTATGGTGGTGGTGGGTGGTGGATGAAGTGTGAGAGAGGTGGTGTGCCAAGGGATGAGTTGAAATGAAGCCAAGCACTCCTATTTATAGGCTGAACAGAAGCCTGGGCACGGCCCCGTGTCCGCTGGACACGGCCCCGTGCCCGTCTGACACTCTCTCTCTTCATTAATTGTAATTTGCAATTACAATAAATGCACCTGCAGCACTCTGACCACGCCCCCGTGTCCACTGGGCACGGCCCCGTGTTGAGCTGGACATGCCCCGTGTTCAGCTGGGCACAGCCCCATGCTCAGCTGGGCACAGCCCCATGCTCAGCTTTCTTCTTGTTTTTGCTTTGGGAGATGCTGTCGAGGAGTCGGGCATGCCACGTTTCTTCCTTTTCTTTGTATTTATGTTGGATTTGGCTGCATTTTTGCTTCTTTTGTTCATTTAAGCTCTTTTAACCCTGAAAATACAAAAGGAAGACAAAAGCACACTTTTTCCAACATTAGTAGTTAAAAAGGGTTAGTTTTATGCCTCATTTGATGTAATTTATATGTTGCATTTTACACACATCAGTTGCTGACCACCTGTCTCGTCTTGAAGGAACTGGAAGAACTCATCAAGGAAAAATTCCCCATAGAATCCTTAGAAATGGTAGAATTCAAAGAAGAACCTTGGTACACAGATTTTTCTAACTACTTAGCTGGTGACACTATCATCAAAGGATTATCTTATCATGAGCCAAATAATTTTTTTGCAGATGTAAAAAAATATTTTTGGGAAGACCCATATCTTTTCAGAATTTGTACAGATCAACTCATTTAACGATGCACCCATAGTCGTGAAGCTAAGCAAATTCTTCGCCATTGTCACAAACGACCATGTGGAGGACATCATGGAATAGCCAGCACCGCAAGAAAGGTGTATGATGCATGATTTTACAGGCCCACAATATATAAGGATGCTTATGTATTAGTCAAAACATGTGATGCATGCCAACGGGTAGTCAACATGTCAAGAAGAAACGAAATACCACAAAATAGCATTCTTATTTGTGAAATCTTTGACGTATGGCGATTGGACTTTACAGGACCATTTCCACCTTTGAGAGGAGACAAATATATTTTAGTGGCTGTCGATTACGTTTCTAAATGGGCCGAGGTTGAAGCTCTTCCAACCAACGATGGAAGAGTAGTGGTAAAATTCCTGAAAAAGCTATTATCACGTTTCGGAACTCTAAAAGCCCTAATAAGTGATAGAGGTACTCACTTTTGTAATCTAAAAATGGGAAAAACTCTAACACGTTATGGGGACTATCACCGCCTCTCGACAGCCAATCACCGTCAAACCAATGGTCAAGCTAAAGTAACAAATCGAGGTCTAAAAAGAATCCCAGAAAAAACTGTGGGTCAAAATCGAAAAGAATGGTCAGAAAAATTAGACGACGCTTTATGGGAATTTCGAACAACATATAAAACACCAATAGAGACCACACCATATAAGTTAGTCTATGGAAACAATTGTCACATTCCAGTAGAAATTGAACACAGAGTATATTGGGCATTAAAAAATGTAAACTTGGACCAAGAAATCTCAGGAAAGGATCACCTACAACAGTTAAATGAATTAGATGAATTGAGAATTCAATCATATTCTAACTCTGAAATCTATATGAAACACTCAAAAAGAATACATGATAAATATATAACCAGACTTAAAGAATTTATGGAAGGAGATCAAGTGCTTCTCTTTAACTCAAGGCTACTTCTTTTTCAGGGAAAACTTATGTCCCGATGGTCCGGACCTTTCACTATCACAAAAGTTTACCCCCACGGTGCGATAGATATTAAGCCTCCAAATGGAGAACCATTTAAAGTAAATGGACAAAGCCTTAAATTCTATGAAGGATTCCTCGAAGAAGAAGAAACGGAAATAACCTTTCAAGAGGTAGATAAGTAACGAGAAAAACACTTACAACTTGTATGTATTTGTTTTGCTTTCAATAATCCATCGTGTAGGCATATTTTGGAAGATTGTAACACGCGGAAAAATCTTCAGGACAGGCTAACACGAAACCAAGAACCATATTTTGGTTTATTTTTTTAAATTTTTTGATCATTTATAATTTTTTGATTTTTTTTATTTTGTTGATTTTTTTGAGTTTCTTCGATTTTTTTTAATTATTTTGAATTTTTTGATTTTTTAGATCTTTTTTAGAATTTTTTGATTTTTTAGAATTGTTTTTGAATTATTATGAATTTTTTAAATTATTTTTTTTATTTTTTAAATTTTTTTTTGATTTTTTTTAAACTTTTTCAATTTTTTTGATTTATTTTGAATTTTTCGATTGTTTTTAGATTTTTTTCTACTTTTTTAGAAGGTTTTGATTTTTTTATATTTTAAAATTTTTAGAATTATTTTAAATTTTTTATTTTTTAGAATTCTTTAAGTTTTTTCACTTAATTAAGTGATTTTAACCCATCCTGACCCGCTTAGGTTTTATCTCACTTTTTCCTCTATGTATTTGTAGGTACAAAACCATGATCGATCGTTTTAAGGATTGGCATCCATATATGTATCGAAGATACATAACACATATCGAAGATGCCCAGCCGGACAGTAACTGTGGGTTTTGACCTGTAGCTATGGGTTTGAGGTTGGAGTAGAATGAGTGGAAGTGGGTCCGCCAACAACTACTCTACAAGATATTCATTAACAAAGAACGGTGGTGGCCAATTGACGTGAGGTCGAAGTCTCAATCTAATTTAATCCAATTACTACTAATGGTTAGCGGTAAGTGGGTATCAAACACAGGGAGTTTGTGGAATATGCGTTATCTATATGGTTTATCTAAATTGGCTAACGTTAACTAAATTGCAAGAAAAGTAAATTCAGAGTTTTGGTTGTTTGATTTTAAGAACTAAGATTAACTAATGAAATTGCAAATCAACGATTGGTTTTGTAAACAGTTTAGAAGGAAGCGACCATCCTAGGTTTCTGGTTTCAATTGACATTCATGTTCAAATTCAACTAGAAAGAACCACATAAACATGGCTTATGTGAAGTTACTTGTTTGTGATAAAAGGGAACTAATTACTCGGATTACAAGAATGCGAGGTTGTTACCCAATGACCAATTAATCAATATCCGACCCTAATCCCTCCCATGATATCTCGATTGCCAACAACACCAACAACGTATGGTTTAGACTATGATCAAAACATAAATTAACAATTTACAAACAAACATCAACACACCATAATAAACAAACAAACATTGCAAGTCTATTATTCTAGAAACACTAATAAGAAAACAAATGTCTTAAACAAACCTTCAACCTAGGATGATCACCATAAGTTTAGCCACTCATGACTTGGTACATCATCATCACACAAAGATTAATGTTCATATGAATCGAAAACACAAACCAATTGTTTAGAGTTGTTTAGAACCAAGTAGAACAAGCCAGAATTGCCCAAGAAGTGCTCTAAAACCGTCCACAATGATTGGATGATGAAAAGGCACCATAAACAACCTTAAATGAGGGAGTTACAAGTTTCACGTCAATCTTCATCGTAAGCTACTGTGGCCATCGTAGATTACGGTGGCTTCTAATGGCCTACGGTGGGTTTAAACTGGCTTACGGTGACAAATTTTGTCAGGGACCACCGTAGCCTACGGTGATCACCGTAAGCTACGGTGGCTTCAGCTAAGAAATTTTGTTTTCTTCATAACTTTCTCGTTTCAACTCCATTTTCTTTGCCGTTTTCGCCCACGTTCTCGTAATTTCATCCTCTATAATGTTATCTTGTTAATTCTTCAATTCCAATAATTTATTTTTTTCATTTATTCTCCGTCTTTCAATCTCCAATCCAGTCGCGCCTATTCGAAGCTTCATTTCCACACTTTTAAGCCCCAAATGTACCTGAAACACAAGCAACCGTAGTTATCTAATTCAAGATAAATACATGGTTAAATGTGGGATTAAATTATACTTTATATCCCTTAAGGGTCATCCTACGGACTACCAGTCACATCCCCACACTTAACCGTTGCTTGCCCCCAAGCAACTCGTCCAAAACAACTAATAACTCCTCAAGCGATCAACATGAATCAAGCTAACAAATGTCCTCATTTTACTAACTTTTTATCAAACCCGCATAACAAACCCCTAACAATGACTCTCATCTCGGCGACAAAGAATAACTAGCAAGGATAAGCTAGAACACACTTAAGGCAAATGGGTAGTTGCACAACAATAAGGTTGTAGTTAAATCGGTCATTCGCCTTAAAAATTTGCTAAAACATGCACATGAATCAAAGGGACATAAAGGTTGTGTAGATGCACTATGTCTATAGCTTCCTTCGGTATTTAGTCTATATTTTGTTCTGTATGTGTCATTGTATAGTTTTGTTTGTATGTTATATCATAACTGGGAGAAAACAGAACGAAATTGTATGTTGTAAAGCCCGTCCGATCGGATGGCTTGAGTCATCCGGATGGATGATCATTCGGTCGGATGACCATCCGATCGGACGACATAACTTCTTCCAGCTAGCCCACCTATAAATAAGAGAATAGGGGTTCATTTGTAAGATCTGGTTACCCAGGTTGCTTGGTTTGTCTCTGAGGCGGATGTGACAACCCTCACAAAACCAGGTATCCGTACGACTTAATTAACTATAAATTGTTGCCTAATTGTTGTGCTTAACTGAGATTTCTGATAAACTGCTACTTGATTGTTGATACTTGTACATATCTGCATCATACTTTGATTTTTCCGTCACTACAATATTTACTTACTGAACTCTAGTGACAAACATGATGCACAAAAGCACAGTAGCACTTGAACGGATAACCTATTTGACATGCTGATATAGCCAGCATCAGGCAGACACTGCCTCTAAAGGCCTGAATGAGCCAGAAATATTTTACTACACCCATAGTGTGTGTAGAGATACAAGGGTTGTATAATTGCGTCTTTAGGAATAAGATACAGAGATTGGATGTGCCTAAAACGTACTCTAAGCACGAAACACAACACTTTTATCAACACACTAGCTTCTAGCTAATTAATAAAGTGCCAAAACATGAGGAAATATTCCTGACACTTTGCAGAATAAATTGTGTCGCTAAAAATATTATTTACGACGCTTAAAGGATTACTTAAGCACTTTAACGGATTACTATCCGACCGAACAACCGGACTATACCCGGAACATAAAAATATTGCCAAAAATATTATTAGTCTTTTTCTGAGCCAGTTAGGGTCCCTGATTACCCTAACACCCGCTTTATAACGCGTTAAACAAATAACGGGGTTAATCTCTAAACTTAACCAACTTAACTTAACTGAACTCTAACTGAACGATCGAGATCCAACCGGGTGACCCCACCCCCTTTGGGCCGGTTTGGTCCCTTTGTAACTAAGGGTACGCCTTTTGATTATTTTATTAGATTACGTGGATATCTAGACGACACATAACCGTTGGACGAAGGAGCATGATTTTTCTATAAATACCCTCCACCACACTAGAATTCTTCACACTTACCAATCACCACCAACTCTCTCTCCCTCTTGCTCCTCTCCTCTCGGCCGTGACCACCCACCCCCATCCATCATATTTTCGGTTCTTGTCTTGCCGTTCCAAGCTCATACAAGTGTCGGGGATCACGTACGAGGAAGCTTGAAGCAAGCGGAAGTTGAAGGACCACGTTCTTTTGCTTTTATCCACGCCGTTTTCGCCAAAGATCTTCCCTAGCCCCGAGCTAGAGGTATAACATTTAAAACTTGTTCTTGATCGTATCTAAAGTGGTTAAAAGGATTTTTAACGGTTAAAAGTCGGTAACCCATCTTTTGAATCTATAAAGTCTACTAAAACTCGAATATTGTTGGTTAAAAGCATATAACGCGTGTAAAAGTTGTAGTATTCGAATATGTTGGTTATTGAGGCCCGATCTACGATGTGGTGGCTCTTATCATCGTTTAACCCGGCTTTGTTAAGATCATGTATCTTAACATAAGCTTGTTTCTAGCGGTACAAGGGTTAAAAGGTGAAACTCCACCACACGGGAAACATGAACTTGTGTAAAAGTGTTTTGACATGAAAAATAGTATTTAAAACGAGCCGATCTACGTATGTACAAGTGGTACATTCGTAGAACCAAGTGTCGAGAAAATCATGTTTTATATAAGTTGGATAACTTGCTAACAAAGATGGTTTTTATAAACTACAAGTGTATAAACACTTGTGAAACGAAAGATCCGACAAAATAACAATTTTTATAAAAGTTGTCGGGAAGTTGTGAAGAATGATTTGTTCCAAAAACGGGGTTTTTACAAGACTAAACTATTATATACATAGATCCACTAAATATAACGAGATCTACACAATAGTTTTAGAAAAATTACAAGTTCATGTAATAATGCGATTTTACATACTAGTCTACAAGTTTGAAGTGTTGAAACTTGTTTAATGTGTTGGAAATTGATTGGTTGATTTAAAGAAGTGTTGAAATGATTTTGTAAAAGAAAATGATACGCTTGAAAGCGTGGCCACCTCCAGTTACAGGGGAAACTCTGGCGAAATTTTCTAAAATCTAACACTTAGAATTATTTACAAGTGTTAGACTACTTTTGACATATTTTCAAATATATTTCGCCATGACTTTATTTACAAATATTCGGAGGTGGGATTTTCACAAAAACTAAACGTGATAAATATTTATTCGATAAATATATTTTTCACAACACTGTTTATGATTATTTTGTGAAAATGTATAAATATTATTTTTAGAGTAAAAATAATATTTACTAACTTTGTCGAACCCCAAAATAATACAAATGCTTATACGACAAACATAAAGTTACAATGGTAATTACTATTGCCACTTAATCGTTAAAACGTAACTTACGCTTTATACGGAAATATTCATAAATGCGTATGTTGTCAACATATTATTTTGGAAAGTATTATGTAAAAAGAAAATATATTATTTTTGAGAAAAATAATTATATTTTGGGAATGAGAAATAAAATATATTAAGTGAGACTTAATATTATAAACACGCATGTATTAATTCCCCCATCCTTGGGAAGGAGATTTTCTACCAAGTATATACACGGAACGGTTGTCTAACCGTTTCCCGAAAAATTAAACTAAAAAGCTAAGGCACGGCCATCCGTCTAATAGAATTAGCACATGTAGGTCGTTGCGTAGCAGTTGGATATTTGGATTACTTGGTATTGTGACGCACTCACTGTGAGTTCATGTCCCCCTTTTCTCTTAACTGTTTTCAGTTTTATAAACTGCGGGGGTGAAATACATGTTACTATGATTATGAATATGTTTATACATGGTATGGTTAGCGTAAGGAGGTTTACTACTTAGATCATGTGAGTGGGTAGGCGTAACTTGAGGCCATTAATCCTCGTAGTAGGACCGAGGGACAGGAGCGGTAGATCTATCTGGGTGTAGCGAGCCCAGCCCCAGGTCCAGCATAACGGACCTCGGGGTGACTTAGTGCCCGACGCATAAATCCGCTAGGTTTGAGTCATCCCTACTTGCACTTCACACATATCAATGGCCTTGCAAACCATTGGTGATCTCTTTTTCCTTATTTGCTACATACCAGGTTTTTGATAAAGATAAAGGTTTATTTACTCACTTTCGCATGAACTCGCTCAACATTATTGTTGATTTTTCAACTTACATGTATTTCAGGAAACTAACGATCTGGCGCGGTATGGCTTGTTTTCCGCTGCATTAAGCCCGAGGTCATCCAGGGTTCGAGGCTTGTGACTCTTTCCTGGACAAGTCACAGTCCCTGAACCATGTTTACTTTAAGTTTGCATTTGTAATGTTTAGACAAGTTTATGGTTGTCGGGTGTTAACCCGTTAAGACAATGTTTAATATTTTTATCAATGGATGATCTTGCTTATTTTTAATTCATATAGCTTGTTATGATTAAGCTATGGTATTAAGAAGTCACACCAAATTAACCACGCTTCCGCAAAGCCAGGGTGTGACAGCTTGGTATCAGAGCTCTGATCATAGCGAACTAGGATTCCTTCTCGAGTCTAGACTATGATCACTAGGGCTCTCACAAAAACATTTTTACTGCATACCACTTAAGTCCAGATCCAAAACGTTTTTATAAACAAATGTTGAGCATATTTTATTTATTATTTTTAGGCTCAGTCTGGGAGGCTGAGGCTCGGTCTGGGAGACTGAGACTCGGTCTGGGAGGCCGAGGCTCGATCTAATGGATCGAGGTAGTTGTCTAGTGGGACTAGGGAGTCAGTCTGGGAGGCTGGGAGAATTTGCTAGTGGGACTAGGGAGTCAGTCTGGGAGGCTGGGAAAGTTTGCTAGTGGGACTAGGGAGTCAGTCTGGGAGGCTGGGAAAGTTGGCTAGTGGGACTAGGAAGGACAGTCTGGGAGGCTGGGAGGCTAGTGGGACTAGGAAGATTATGTGATTATTACTTGGTAACTTATGTGATTACCTGATTTACTGATTATTTGTGCATACTTGTGATTGTGATACAGACACATGGATACATCAGACACCGGAGACTCAGATACCACTGGACCTCTACCCATAGTGTCGGATGACATTGTGTCATCGGAGCACGAGGTGCATACCTCCGACTTCACCAGCACTGATGACGATGACTTTCAGCGCCGTCCGGCAGAGATTCCGGCGCCCATACCTTTCGCTGATGAGCATACTGATGACTCCTTGCCCTTCGCTCTACCCGAGGGTGCCTATGAGCCTATTGATGGCGATCCTGCTGAGTATCTTCCCCTTGTTGTGATTCCAGCTCCGATTCCTCTTGCTTCTTACCCAGCACACGAGCTATTACCAGACGCCGAGGCTGACGGCGACATTGATCTCTACGAGGACGAGCCTTTTGAGGACGAGGTTCCTGATGCAGCCCCTTTACCCGCTGGTGGTCTCTTGATGATCGCCCGTCCATTCGCCAGTCCCAGACTCTTTTGAGTCTGTGGCATCTGTACCGTCTCACGAGGTGAGCACTCAGCATTTTGTTCATGACTCGGACCCCGATCAGGCATCTTCTGCCGCCCCCATTCCGAGCTTTGTGTTCGAGCACGACGATATTGAGGATTCCGATCCCGTTTTTCCTCCAGGATTTGATCCTGACCGCGATATTGAGTATATTCCTATGGACCAGCATATGGAGGACCCTGTTGATCCTGTTGATCCTGCTGATCCTATCGACCCCATTGATCCAGAGTTTGATTTTGACATGGCTTTTGACGACCCGGAGCCTGCCGTAGCCCCAGAGCAGGCAGCTGCTTTCGATCCTGTGCATGAGCATGACTTGGTACATGCTGACGTTCCTATTGAGCCCGTTTTCGCTGACCCGCTAGTTGGCAATCTTCCTGTTGATGATGTCCCTTTGTTAGTTGCTGATCATGCTGTTGATCCTTTTGTTGACCCACCTTTGATTGCTGACGTCCCTGTTGACCATCATAATGATCATGTTGGTCCTGTCATTGCTCCTTTTGATCCTGTACCCATTGAGCCTGAGCACGCTCTATTTGCAGAGCATATGGATCCACCCGATGAGGAGGCTCAGCACGGTTGGATACCGGCTGACGAGGATGTTCCACCGCTTCCACCACATCACACTGAGGCACATCATACTGATTTTTCATTTCAGATCCCACCGTTTGTACCTCCAGCAGGGCCTGGAGAGGGCTCTTCAGCCCACCCCTTTGGGCACATACCGATGCCTATGCCTTTCGTACCTCAGATGACACCTGTTCCATCTTATGTTCATGTAGCACCATTCGATCCCACCAGCATGCCACTGCTTTGGTCATCTTCCTCACCGATGCCACCCACTGATCCATATCATCCATTCCATATGGGACATACCATAGAGGACGTCTTGATGTCCTTTGTCCATCAGCATGATTCCCATACACAGCGACTCCAGGAGCGAGAGAGAGCTCAGTTATCACTAGGTCCATATCATGGTCAGACATCCTCATCCTTTCAGCCTTTTCGATCATTACCTCCTGACTTTGCTGCCCGACTTTCGACTATGGAGCAGCAGATTGCATCTGTTATTCGCACTCAGCAGGCGATGGAGGAGGACTGGCTTCATTTACGCCGCTTGCTCTACACTCACTTTCCCCCTCCTCCACCCCCATCTGCATAGAGCTCATCGGTGCCATAGTGGTAGACGATGGTGAGACGACCACGATTGTGACTGCACAGCCTTTTGGAGACCATCTGACGATACTGATTTTTGTTGATATTTGTTGATGTACTGGATGTATGTGACACTGATGTGATATTGTTTTTGACAGGGGTGATGTAGCCCCTATTTGATTTGTGATTGTATGATACAGTGACGTACTGATACCCTTACCACATTATGGTCTCGATATATATAACAATCGCCGTATTCTCACCATATCTGATTCACTTGATTGCTTATTTATGTTTTGGGACATGGGATGTTGTATGTATGATATTTGCAACATGGGATGTTGGGACATGGGATGTTGTGTGTATGATATTTGTGACATGGGATGTTGAGACATGGGATGTTGTGTGTGATATATTGATAACATAAGATGTTATATGCTATTACTATTACTATATACGTATGTTTATTATGGCCTAATCGACGTACGCATCTTTAGAAGATGGCACCAAGACGTCAACCGCAGCCGATGCCCACTACTCCTGAAGAACTACAGCAAGTTATTGCTGCCGCCATTGCTCAATATGCTGCCTCGCAAGGAGGACCAAGCGGAAGTAGCTCGAACATTAACGGCAACCAAAATCCTCCTCATGGTAACCCTAAGTCATTAAGACATACCATGGCCTAAATGGATTCCTTTAGCAGATGCTAATGCCGTTCCTATGATGTAATGTATGTGCAGGGTGCACCTACAAACAATTCTTGGACTGTAAGCCCATAAACTTCGACGGCACAGGTGGTGCTGTTGCTTTCGTCCGCTGGGCAGAGAAGACCGAGTCCGTACTTCGCATGAGCAAGTGCGCATTGGATCAGCAAGTCACCTACATCTCAGGGCTATTTGTGGATGGAGCCCTATCCTGGTGGAATCTACAGGTCCAGACCCTTGGCGAAGCCGCAGCTTACGCACTGACCTGGACTGAATTGAAAGAACTCATGCGCAAGAAGTACTGTTCTCGCGCTGAAATCCAGAGGTTAGAGACCGAATTCTGGCACCTAAAGATGGAAGGTTCGAAGATAGCTGAATATGTTCAGAGATTCCACGATTTGTCGCACGTGGTACCCTACATGGTTACGCCTGAGTTCAAAAGGATTGAACGCTTCATCTGGGGATTGGCTCCTCAGATAATCAGCATGGTGACTTCTTCCAAACCTGCAACCATCACAGAAGCCATTGATCTGAGTGTGGCTCTCACCGAAGAGGCGATTCGGTTGAACAAGTTTGATGGGGTTGAGCCCAAGAAGAAGGAGACTCATGTGGAGTCATCTGGTGGTAATAAGCGAAAGTTTTCGAGTTTCAAGCAAAGCACCGGGATGGTGGTTAAAAAGGGAGAATCGAATGCGCCAGCTCAAGATACGGCTGGTGGTAGAAAGAAAGGGAAGGGATACATGGGTGCACACCCCAAGTGCAACTCATGCCAAAAACATCACTCTGGTCGTTGCAGCCTGAGAGTTTGTGAATCATGTGGGAAGACTGGTCATACGAAGGATTTCTGTTGGGCTAATGCTGGCCGGGGAGGCCAAGGAGGAAATGGAAATAGGAACAACCGTGGTGGTGCTGGGAACCGCCCACAAGGAAATCAGGGAGGTGAATGGGAACCGTGTTAATAATGCTAACCAAGCGAGCACCATGAATCAGAACCAGGGAAACCATTAAGCTGGAAACAATGGTGGAAACGGGCAGAGGCCCGGATGTTTCAATTGTGGAGATCAAGGGCATTTCAAGAGGAATTGGCCCAGAGTTAAACCAGGCACGCGGAAGAGTGTTTAACATGGAAGCCAGGGAAGCGCGCCAGGATCCCAACGTTGTCACTGTACGTTCCCTGTAAACCAACGCTATGCATCCGTTTTGTTTGATACTGGTGCCGATTATAGCTTCGTATTCGTTAGAATTTAAGAATATGCTTGGTTTAGCCGCTAGTAAGTTAGATATTCCATACTCGATCGAATTAGCGAATGGGAAGTTAGTAGAAGCTAACAAGGTGATTCGAGGTTGCGTAATCGAGCTGGGAGAGCGTGAGTTTGCTCTCGATCTACTACCAGTCCAGTTGGGAAGCTTCGACGTGGTAGTAGGGATGGATTGGTTATCAAGTAACAAGGCAGAGATAGTTTATCACGATAAGATTATTCGTATCCCGACCGATGATGGTGAGACCATTGTTGTTCATGTGGAGAAGCGTGAGACGCCGTTAAGGATGATTAGCTGCCTGAAAGCAAGGAAGTGTTTGAGGAAAGGATGTGTTGCTTTTCTAGCACACATTGTGGATAAAAAGGCTGCTGAGCCGAAGATCGAAGAAATCCCTGTCGTGAGGGAATACCCAGAAGTCTTTCCAGAAGACTTGCCTGGCTTGCCACCTCAAAGGCAAGTGGAGTTCCGCATTGACTTAGTTCCAGGCGCTGCGCCTGTGGCTAAGGCACCTTACAGACTTGCCCCATCTGAAATGCAGGAACTGTCGACACAACTTCAAGAGTTGTTAGACAAGGGTTTTATCCGACCAAGCTTCTCGCCTTGGGGAGCTCCAGTTTTGTTTGTGAAGAAGAAGGACGGTAGTTTCCGTATGTGCATTGACTACAGAGAGTTGAACAAGCTGACAATCAAGAATAGGTATCCCCTGCCAAGAATCGATGATCTGTTCGACCAGCTTCAAGGTTCAAGCTTCTATTCAAAGATCGATCTTCGATCTGGATACCATCAGCTACGGATACAGGAGGAGAGTATCCCGAAGACAGCCTTCAGAACTCGATATGGACACTACGAGTTTCTCGTGATGCCGTTTGGTTTGACAAACGCACCTGCAGTGTTCATGGATTTGATGAACTGAGTTTGTAAGCCGTACTTGGATAAGTTCGTGATCGTATTCATCGACGACATCCTGATTTATTCGAAGACAAAGGCTGAGCACGAGCAGCATCTTAGAGCCATTCTGGAGCTGCTAAAGAAGGAACAGCTATACGCCAAATTCTCTAAGTGTGAGTTTTGGCTAAGAGAAGTCCAATTCCTTGGGCACGTGGTGAATGGAGATGGAATCCACGTGGATCCCACCAAGATCGAGGCGATCAAAGATTGGGAAACGCCAAAAACGCCAACCGAGATTCGGCAATTCTTGGGTTTGGCTGGCTATTATCGAAGGTTCATCGAGAACTTTTCAAAGATCGCTCAACCGTTGACACTCCTCACGCAGAAAGATAAGAAGTTTGATTGGGGAATCAAACAGGATGAAGCGTTTCAGATATTGAAAGATAAGCTTTGTAACGCGCCAATCTTAGCTCTGCCAGAAGGTACAGATGATTTCGTGGTATACTGCGACGCATCGCGTCAAGGATTGGGTTGTGTGTTGATGCAACGTCAAAAGGTTATCGCCTACGCATCACGCCAACTGAAGGTGCATGAAAAGAACTATACCACTCATGATTTGGAGCTAGGCGCAGTGGTCTTTGATTTGAAGATCTGGAGACACTACCTTTACGGTACGAAGTGTACAATCCTTACAGATCACAAGAGCCTCCAGCATATATTCAACCAGAAGGAGTTGAACATGAGGCAAAGACGATGGGTCGAGTTGTTGAACGACTACGACTGCGAGATCAAGTATCATCCAGGGAAGGCGAATGTGGTCGCCGATGCCCTGAGTCGAAAGGAAAGGATCAAGCCCATAAGGGTTTTGGCTATGGAAATGATAATTCAAACCGACATTTCCTCGCGCATTCGTGCAGCACAGAAGGAAGCTCTCAAGGAGGGAAACCTTGAGAAAGAATATCTCCGTGGGATGGAGAAGATATTGGTGCCAAACAGGGAAGGAACGTTATGTTTTGAGAAAAGGATTTGGGTTCCTCTGTTTGGTGGTTTAAGAGAGATTATTTTTGATGAAGCTCACAAGTCGCGGTACTCTATCCACCCTGGAGCGGATAAGATGTACCAAGATCTTAAGGATTATTACTGGTGGCCTAGGATGAAGGGCGATGTTGCTATTTACGTGAGCAAATGTCTAACTTGCGCTAAAGTTAAGGCGGAATACCAGAAGCCTTCGGGACTTCTGCAGCAACCGAAAATTCCCCAGTGGAAGTGGGAAGAAATCTCCATGGATTTTATTACGAAGTTGCCAAGAACACCAAAAGGCCATGACACTATCTGGGTGATAGTGGATCGCTTAACAAAGTCAGCACACTTCTTACCTATCCGCGAGAAGGATCATACAAGCAAATTGGCTGAAATATACATGAGAGAGATTGTTACACGCCATGGAGTACCTCTCTCGATTATTTCTGATAGAGACGGGAGGTTCGTATCGACGATATGGCAATCCTTCCAGGAAGCTTTTGGCTCAAAGCTGAATATGAGCACAGCTTTTCACCCGCAGACCGACGGTCAAAGTGAGCGGACGATTCAGACATTGGAGGACATGCTGAGAGCATGTGTGATGGATTTAGGCGGTAGCTGGGATAAGCATTTACCCCTGGTTGAATTTTCATACAACAACAGCTACCACACCAGTATTGGTGCCGCGCCATTCGAAGCTTTATATGGACGCAAGTGCAGATCACCGCTCTGTTGGGCAGACGCAAGTGATAGACAATTGGTAGGTCCCGATGTAGTTCAGGAAACTACAGATAAGATCGCGCAAATCCGAGATCGCATTAGTGCGGCTCGTGACCGTCAGAAGACCTACGCAGATCTGAAAAGGAAACCTCAAGAGTTTGAGGTTGGGGATATGGTTTTGTTAAAGGTATCACCCTGGAAAGGTGTGGCATGCTTTGGGAAGCGTGGGAAGTTGAATCCGCGCTACATTGGTCCTTTCAAGGTTTTGGAAAGAATTGGGACCGTAGCATACAAGTTGGATCTACCTGCCGAACTGAATAATGTTCACGATACATTTCATGTATGCAATCTGAAGAGAAGTCCAACTCAAGTTAACGTTGCCATTCCTACCGACGAAATTCATATTGATGACACGCTCCACTTCGTTGAAGAACCTGTCGAGGTCACAGATTGGAAAGTAAACAAGACCCGCCGGAGCAGTGTCAAGCTCGTCAAAGTTCGCTGGAATGCTAGACATGGTCCTGAGTTCACCTGGGAGCGTGAGGACCGAATGAAAGAGAAATACCCCCACTTATTTCCTGAGAACCCTGCTTCTACAAGCAGAATTTAAAATTTCGGGACGAAATTTATTTAATGGGGGGAGAATGTGACAACCCTCACAAAACCAGGTATCCGTACGACTTAATTAACTATAAATTGTTGCCTAATTGCTGTGCTTAACTGAGATTTCTGATAAACTGCTACTTGATTGTTGATACTTGTACATATCTGCATCATACTTTGATTTTTCCGTCACTACAATATTTACTTACTGAACTCTAGTGACAAACATGATGCACAAAAGCACAGTAGCACTTGAACGGATAACCTATTTGACATGCTGATATAGCCAGCATCAGGCAGACACTGCCTCTAAAGGCCTGAATGAGCCAGAAATATTTTACTACACCCATAGTGTGTGTAGAGATACAAGGGTTGTATAATTGCGTCTTTAGGAATAAGATACAGAGATTGGATGTGCCTAAAACGTACTCTAAGCACGAAACACAGCACTTTTATCAACACACTAGCTTCTAGCTAATTAATAAAGTGCCAAAACATGAGGAAATATTCCTGACACTTTGCAGAATAAATCGTGTCGCTAAAAATATTATTTACGACGCTTAAAGGATTACTTAAGCACTTTAACGGATTACTATCCGACCGAACAACCGGACTATACCCGGAACATAAAAATATTGCCAAAAATATTATTAGTCTTTTTCTGAGCCAGTTAGGGTCCCTGATTACCCTAACACCCGCTTTATAACGCGTTAAACAACTAACGGGGTTAATCTCTAAACTTAACCAACTTAACTTAACTGAACTCTAACTGAACGATCGAGATCCAACCGGGTGACCCCACCCCCTTTGGGCCGGTTTGGTCCCTTTGTAACTAAGGGTACGCCTTTTGATTATTTTATTAGATTACGTGGATATCTAGACGACACATAACCGTTGGACGAAGGAGCATGATTTTTCTATAAATACCCTCCACCACACTAGAATTCTTCACACTTACCAATCACCACCAACTCTCTCTCCCTCTTGCTCCTCTCCTCTCGGCCGTGACCACCCACCCCCATCCATCATATTTTCGGTTCTTGTCTTGCCGTTCCAAGCTCATACAAGTGTCGGGGATCACGTACGAGGAAGCTTGAAGCAAGCGGAAGTTGAAGGACCACGTTCTTTTGCTTTTATCCACGCCGTTTTCGCCAAAGATCTTCCCTAGCCCCGAGCTAGAGGTATAACATTTAAAACTTGTTCTTGATCGTATCTAAAGTGGTTAAAAGGATTTTTAACGGTTAAAAGTCGGTAACCCATCTTTTGAATCTATAAAGTCTACTAAAACTCGAATATTGTTGGTTAAAAGCATATAACGCGTGTAAAAGTTGTAGTATTCGAATATGTTGGTTATTGAGGCCCGATCTACGATGTGGTGGCTCTTATCATCGTTTAACCCGGCTTTGTTAAGATCATGTATCTTAACATAAGCTTGTTTCTAGCGGTACAAGGGTTAAAAGGTGAAACTCCACCACACGGGAAACATGAACTTGTGTAAAAGTGTTTTGACATGAAAAATAGTATTTAAAACGAGCCGATCTACGTATGTACAAGTGGTACATTCGTAGAACCAAGTGTCGAGAAAATCATGTTTTATATAAGTTGGATAACTTGCTAACAAAGATGGTTTTTATAAACTACAAGTGTATAAACACTTGTGAAACGAAAGATCCGACAAAATAACAATTTTTATAAAAGTTGTCGGGAAGTTGTGAAGAATGATTTGTTCCAAAAACGGGGTTTTTACAAGACTAAACTATTATATACATAGATCCACTAAATATAACGAGATCTACACAATAGTTTTAGAAAAATTACAAGTTCATGTAATAATGCGATTTTACATACTAGTCTACAAGTTTGAAGTGTTGAAACTTGTTTAATGTGTTGGAAATTGATTGGTTGATTTAAAGAAGTGTTGAAATGATTTTGTAAAAGAAAATGATACGCTTGAAAGCGTGGCCACCTCCAGTTACAGGGGAAACTCTGGCGAAATTTTCTAAAATCTAACACTTAGAATTATTTACAAGTGTTAGACTACTTTTGACATATTTTCAAATATATTTCGCCATGACTTTATTTACAAATATTCGGAGGTGGGATTTTCACAAAAACTAAACGTGATAAATATTTATTCGATAAATATATTTTTCACAACACTGTTTATGATTATTTTGTGAAAATGTATAAATATTATTTTTAGAGTAAAAATAATATTTACTAACTTTGTCGAACCCCAAAATAATACAAACGCTTATACGACAAACATATAGTTACAATGGTAATTACTATTGCCACTTAATCGTTAAAACGTAACTTAGGCTTTATACGGAAATATTCATAAATGCGTATGTTGTCAACATATTATTTTGGAAAGTATTATGTAAAAAGAAAATATATTATTTTTGAGAAAAATAATTATATTTTGGGAATGAGAAATAAAATATATTAAGTGAGACTTAATATTATAAACACGCATGTATTAATTCCCCCATCCTTGGGAAGGAGATTTTCTACCAAGTATATACACGGAACGGTTGTCTAACCGTTTCCCGAAAAAATAAACTATAAAGCTAAGGCACGGCCATCCGTCTAATAGAATTAGCACATGTAGGTCGTTGCGCAGCAGTTGGATATTTGGATTACTTGGTATTGTGACGCACTCACTGTGAGTTCATGTCCCCCTTTTCTCTTAACTGTTTTCAGTTTTATAAACTGCGGGGGTGAAATACATGTTACTATGATTATGAATATGTTTATACATGGTATGGTTAGCGTAAGGAGGTTTACTACTTAGATCATGTGAGTGGGTAGGCGTAACTTGAGGCCATTAATCCTCGTAGTAGGACCGAGGGACAGGAGCGGTAGATCTATCTGGGTGTAGCGAGCCCAGCCCCAGGTCCAGCATAACGGACCTTGGGGTGACTTAGTGCCCGACGCATAAATCCGCTAGGTTTAAGTCATCCCTACTTGCACTTCACACATATCAATGGCCTTGCAAACCATTGGTGATCTCTTTTTCCTTATTTGCTACATACCAGGTTTTGATAAAGATAAAGGTTTATTTACTCACTTTCGCATGAACTCGCTCAACATTATTGTTGATTTTTCAACTTACATGTATTTCAGGAAACTAACGATCTGGCGCGGTATGGCTTGTTTTCCGCTGCATTAAGCCCGAGGTCATCCAGGGTTCGAGGCTTGTGACTCTTTCCTGGACAAGTCACAGTCCCTGAACCATGTTTACTTTAAGTTTGCATTTGTAATGTTTAGACAAGTTTATGGTTGTCGGGTGTTAACCCGTTAAGACAATGTTTAATATTTTTATCAATGGATGATCTTGCATATTTTTAATTCATATAGCTTGTTATGATTAAGCTATGGTATTAAGAAGTCACACCAAATTAACCACGCTTCCGCAAAGCCAGGGTGTGACAGCGGAGCTCTGTTCATTTCTCAGCGGAACTTTGTATTTGCACAATCTTTTAATGAGAATGGAAGCTTTAAACGTTGAACTCGTTGTTGATTCTACTTCTACACTGTATATGGATTCCGCACTTCTACAGTGATCAATCCGACCTGAGTTGTTCAATCTAGAACCGAATCAACCGGTCCTCACATGTGGTATCAGAGCTTGGAGGTCAGATTCAGAGTGAATCGACAACGTTTTCACAGAGATTTGACCGTTTTCAGCCGATTTCGATTTCACTGGAGATTTCATCTGATTGTTCATCTATTTTCTGATTTTATCTTAGTTCTACACTTTATCATCTCAAAACACCAAAAAATCTAAAATTGACAAAGAATTCACGGTTAAAATGGCCTAAAATTTACATATTGTGTTCGCAATCTGTTGTATAACAATCATACAAATTTTCATGGAAAAATTCGAACTAAAACACATCAAAGTCGATCAAAAACCATGAACTTTGTGATGAACGTTGCTGACGTCACTCGTCCGATCGGATAGTCATCCGAACGGATTGCACCTTTACTGTTTCAGTTGTTACTTGCTGACGTCACTACTCATCCGATCGGATAGTCATCCGACCGGATATGAGTTTTGAATTGTTTAAAAGGTTTAAGTGTTAAATCTATCGAACGATCATCCGATCGGATAGCCATCCTACCGGATAGTCATCCGATCCACTTGACACATTTGAAGCTTGTTTCATTTGGTCATTCGTTCGAATAGTCATTCGAACGACTGACCATCCGATCAACTGTTTGTGTTTTCAAGTTTGCCCTGTTTGACTTTTTTTAGGAACGAGCAATCATGGGTGACGAGTTTATAAACCCGTTTGGTGATTTCGTTGCCTACAACACTGGAGACACATCTTCCAATTCAAATCCAAAAACAGCTACAAAGGCAATATCTGATTCGCTTAGCGTTGACAACGCTTATGCCACTTATAACAAACCACCAAAATTTATGGCGACCGAGGACTACAATCGTTGGGCAAAGCGTTTTGATGGTTGGTTGGGAACGTTTGGTTATGACAGTTGGAAGTGTATGAAAAATGGATATAATTACACAGGTGATTATCAGAATCTACGAGATGCTGAGCAGGATGAATTTGTTGCTAAACAAAAGTGCATTACACTCTTGCACCAATCTGTACGAGATGATATAATCTCTTTGATCGATTATGAAAACTCAAAAGATTTGTGGATTAAGTTAGAGAAGAAGTGCAAGGGCGGAGAGGAGATTGTTAAAACAAGAAGTCACTATTAAAAAAAGAGTTTGATCTATTTGCTTGCATGAAAAATGAAAGTGTTCGCCAAATGATAGAAATATTTTGTCATTTGAAAGCAGAATTAGAACGATTCGGCATCACTAAAGATAAGGAACAGTTAATTAACAAATTGTTTGAAGCTCTACCAAATGAACAGGATTGGCAGTATTTTGGGTTGGTGCTGAAGAACACAAAGTCTATGACAGATATGACACTTGACTGGCTGATTGAGAGGTTAGAGGGGCATGAGTTGGAAATTAAGAAGTTGAACAAAGTGAACAACTCACCGTATCAACAAAATGTAGATCTGTAATACAGAGGCAGCATAATTCCCAAAGCTACATCACCAAAGACTGCGTTCTGTGCTGAAAGTTCAAATAATACAGCAAAGGAGAATTCTAGCAGTGGGTCTTCATCGAGTTACGGATATCATGGTACTGGTTCAAGTTCACCAGGATCTTCTGCATCAAACAAACAGCAGCAACAAAATGCTCCAAACGCCAACGTCTTTCATTGCGACATAGCAGTTAAACTCAACAACGCCCAGAATTTCAATGAAGAAACTGCAAAACAACAAACGGTGTTTCTTGCATCAATACTGAAGTCTTATGTAAGCCTCGTGGCGGGGAAGATTGGCAATACGAATCTCACAAAGGAAGATTATGATCAAATCGACCCGGAGGATATAGAGCTCATAGACATCCATTGGTGCATGGCTAGCGTTATTCATCGGGCTCAGAGATTCATGGAGATTACAGGGCGAAACTGTTGGTGCATACATCTGTCGACTTCGTCTTGTATCGAGTCTTACACTAGATTTGTTAGATCAAGTCACGTAGTTCAGGAAAACAGAGTTTTAGAGATGATTTCCCACGAAATGTTGATTCCCCACGAAATAGACATGACACTTTCATGGGAAATTAGAAACTCTATAAATAGGGAGTTTAATCATTTCATTTGTAATTTCTCCCATTTAGCGAAGCCTTGCTGAAGTGTCTACAGGTCTGTAAACGTGTTATATCAATAAACAAGACGGTTAAACTACTTTCTAGTGCAAATCAAGCTGAACCGACACCGAAACGTCTGATTCCGCCTCTCGTTTTGGTCTAGAACTCTTCTGAAAGAATCGTTTTGGTCGTTACTCGATCCTACAAGTGGTATCAGAGCTCAGGAGGAAGAGTTCTTACCGATTCAGCTTGATTTCATCCAAAAAATCTGATTTCTACTCATTCTTTCACGTTTTTAACTGATTTTTTTCAAAATTGAACGGGTTTTTACGGTCCAAATCGGCTGATTTTTGGATATGTTGTGCGAAAACACCTGATCTACAACCCTATAAAGTTTCAGACCCTAATTCCAAGCCGTTTGGGAGAAATCTGAATTTTTTGGTCCGATATCGAGTGACATCAGCATGATTCCGCTTGAAAACAACATGATTTCGCTTGAATACACTTAATTCCGCTTGAAAACAGCTGATTTCGCCTGAATCCACCTAATTCCGCTTGAACGTTGCTGTTAATTTCGCTTGAAAACAATATTCCGCTTGAACATTACTGTTGATTCCGCTTCAGATTGCAATTCCGGTTGAACATAGTTGTTATTCCATTTGAAAACATCTTATTCCGCTTCAACTTGACATTTCGCGTGATAGTGGTATTCCGCTTGAGAGTTGTTTCAGTCTACATCAGATCAGTTTGAAAAACCAACAGTCTTCACGTGTTGTATTGTCATCGGCCAATGAGAATTGAGTAATATTGAATGTGTCGGCTATAAAATCAAGTAATTGCATGTGTTTCTCGGTTAAACAAAAGTCAACATGTTGTCGTGAATTCATATTAGAATACCGATAAAGTGAATTTGAATTGAGATTTAATGCAATTACTCATAATGACATCAGTTTCCATGTGAAACAATAAATTGCACCGACCCATTCAAGAGTATTGGCCCAATCATGCTTTAAGTGATCATATCTCATTAGTATTACATGTGATATATTGGCCTAATCGAGTTTGGTGATATCATTAATGTTGTCAGCTCTTTTATCATTATACATGAATCAAGTAAAAGCAATGACCCACTTGTCTTGAATGGACCAATCAAGTTAACATAGTTCTGACAAGTGCATGTATGAGTGTGTTGGTTCAAGACAAAGGTTGTCGGCCCAACTGTTACATCATTAAAAGAAGATATTTCGGCCCAATATTTTGAGTCCATAGTTGCTGCTCCCATCAAAGTGTAAGAGGTCAAATTGTTTTTGAATGATATCAGCTTACAATTGCCTTCGGTCAATTAAAGTTTTGTTCGTCCATTTAATCGCGGCCCAATCAAATTGAATATAGATTTTATCTTGTCGGCCAGCTTTAATTGAACAAAAAGTGAATACGTCAGCCCATGTGATCCATATATTGCGGCCCAATCAGCTTTTCTTGAAACACTTGAGTTATCGACTTGGTGGATTTTTTTTTGGTCCAATCAATTTTTGTGACATCATTTAGAGAGTTGTCGGACATTTTGTTCAAATCAGGTCACACAGTTTGGAGTTCAAAATTTTCAAAAGTTTATCACGCTGTTTGAAAGTTCATCAGTTCGCATGTAATAGGATCAGGTCACTTGAATTGGATCCAGGTCATAGCAGTCTGCACGGTTCGAAAATTTAAACCTCAGTTCACACAGAATAATCACCAGTTCGAGTACAAGTCTTATTCTGTTAATTGATAAGTCTTTAAACTAATTGTGTTTTGTTTGTTTGTGTGTCAACAGGTGATACATGTGTTTTACGAGGTGAACCAGTTAGTTTGAAAGCTTGTTTGAAAAATTCTTCGATACCGAAACATGGATTCTGAATTCTACAATGTGTTTGCTACTCCGACTACTCCAGCTGCTGTGGTTCAAAAAATGAACATGGAATATGAAACCGGAACGTTGCAAAAACCCCCCAAAACTTATGAATATTGAAGAATACCATAGCTGGAAAGAAAGATTTAAAAACTGGGTTCAGGCGAATCATCTGAAAGCTTGGGAAAGCATTGAAACTGAATATGTTAGACCACAAAATGCTATGAGAGTTGATAAAATCATTTCAGAATTCACAGATCAAGAGAGAGAAAGCTATAAAGAAGAGAAAATGATGATAAGTCTGTTGCAACAAGCTGTCAAAGAAGATATATTTGTTTTGCTTCAGCATAATAGAACTGCGTTTTCAATTTGGGAAGCAATTAAGAAAAAGTTTGAAGGAAGTACCGAGATGCTACAAAGTAAAGCTTCTTTGTTGAAAAAAGAATTTGAATTATTCACGAGTATGACAGGGGAGACTACGAAGAGTATCATAGAAAGATATTGCCATCTTGTGTGTACCATGTCTTTGTTGAAAATCACTAAAACTCCAGCAGAGTGGGTCGAGAAGTTAGCTGATGCTTTACCTCAGAAAGAATGGGGTATATATCTCATGATTCTAAAGAATACAGGAGTGTTTAGTAGATTATCAATTGCACAATTCATTGAGAAGCTTGAAGGTCAAGATCTAGAACAACAAAAAATTGCAGGAATGAATAGTTCAAATGCTCAACAAGACATCAAGCTATATTACAAAGGAAATGTTGAGAAGACTGAAGCAAGTCCAAAGATCCAAACCGCGTTTAGTACAGGAAATTCATCTGGATCAGGCAGTCAAAGTTCAGTTAACACTAGTGGGTTTTCAAATGTTAATCCTCCAACTGTTCAAAGTGCAAATATTGGTAATGGGCATATGATTCAGTATAATGTGGCATTACATCTTCAAAATGGACAGAATTTTTCTGAAGAAGTTGTAAAGAGTCATATGGGATTACTAGTTACTGCATTGGAATCTTACGAAGGATTGATTGCTGGAAAAATTGGGAATCCGATGCTAACGAAGGAAGATTATGACCAGATCGATGCAGAAGAATTGGAGCTCATGGACATCAAATGGTGTCTAGCTAGTGTTTTGAGGAGAGCAGAAAAATTTAAAATGATTATAGGAAGAAGTGATTTCTTGGATGCAAATCTTTCTAATTTAGGATTTGATAAATCTAAAGTTGTCTGTTTTCGTTGCAGGGAGAAAGGTCACTTTAAAAGAGAATGCAAAAATCAAGAGACTAGTGGAGCAAAGAATCCGTTTGGAAAGGATGATTACTATCAGAAGGCTATATATCAGCAAATCACTCATCAACCACGTCAGCAAAAGGAGTCACAAACGGCACATGGGAAAATGATTGAAGATGCCAACAAGAAAGCCTATTTTGGTATCATTGATCAAGATGATGAAAAGTTGGCTCCAGGTTTTAGCTGGGATAATTACTTGGATGAGAATAGAGAGTTTAAAGCTTTTATCGCTAAAATTGTTCAAAAGCCAGAATTGTTGAAGGAATGGATAACAGTGTTATCTGATGAAGAGAAAAGTGAAGATGAAGGATCTGTTTCATCAGAAAACAGTTTATCAGAGACAAGTGATGATGATGAGGAGATTGAACAGATAAATATTGGAAAAACTCATTTATCTTCTGACAGTTTTGAATTTTACTTTCCCGATAAACTGAAGAAACTCAAAGAGAGAAAAGCTGCAAAAGAGATAAAAGAAACCAAGATTGTTGAGAAGATAGTTGAAGTTGAAAAGATAGTGGAAGTAGAGAAGATTGTGGAGGTCGAGAAGATTGTTGAAGTTACAAAACCATGTCTTACATGTTCAGAATCTTGCAAACAATGTGAAGAAAAAGACAAGAGGTTTAGTGAATCAGAAAAGTTGAAAGAAAAGTTGTTGTTTGATGTGAAGAATTTGAAAGAATCATACGATGTGTTGAATAGAACAATGAACAGTTTGCAAAAGAGAAACACAAAAAGAGAAAAAGCTTTGAAAATGTTGAATGCAACTATGATGTCGAAGCAGAAAGAAATAAATTTCTACATAGAAGAATGTGCGAAATGGAAGCAAGAGTTGGATGGTGAAAAAGTTGAAAATGAAAGAATTAGACGTTTATTGAGAAGTTACACAAGTTCTGATTACTTAATTGACAGAATTTATCCTACTGTTCCAGGTTTTGAGGTGTTTAAAGATGAAGAAAAGAAGCCTGAGAAGAAAAAGGATACTGGTAAGAAACAGAGTGTCTGTTATAATAGGTGTCCGCCTCCGATATGGGAAGGGTACTTGCCTAGGAAACCAAATGAGGAACAAGTAAAAAAGGCAGTCAATATAAAGTTAGAGTCCGAGTTAACCGATGTATTACCCGACAACATTGACATCACATTCACAGCGTCCGACACAGATCATGAGTCAGAATTAATAAAAAGAGTGGTCGATCAGGTGTAGGTGTTGGATAAGGATGAGGAGTCAGAGTCTAAGTCCGAGTTCGAAAGTTCGTGTTTGTCAGTCGGGAGTTCGAGTTCGTCCGAAAAGAGTTCAAAATCGTCGGGAAAACGGGTTTATAGTAAAGAATTTTTGTTGTCAAAATCTAATTTGAATGACGAAACGTTTGAAGTTGCATATACTTTGAATGATTCTGACAAATTATATTTTGATAACGAGTTTCCAATAAGAGGTGTTAGAACTAAATTGATTAAAAAGGTTTTCAAACTAACAGAAATTAATATTTCTGAAATAAAAGATTTAAATCTTACTGAAAAACCTAAAAGATACACCTCAAGAGTTCAACAAAGGATAAACAAGAAAATGGGTTGCAATTATGGTTTAAACTTTCAAAAGAAACCAAACCATAATGGTAATTACAAAAAGAAAGGATTAGGTTTTATTCCACCAGAAAATTATAAAAATGAGAAAATTTCTAAAAATACAAATTTGTTTCAGGAACATCTGCTGAGGAGGAAAAGAAGAGATCATTCTGGAGACAATCAAATCAAGAATTTCTTGCTGAGAAGAAGAAGAAGAATGAAGTTCAGAAAAAAGAAACAAGAACCTATTTTAGATGCAATGAAATTGGTCACATTGCCTGGAACTATCCCATAGCAACCAACACAAAACAGGAAGTTTCAGAAAAACTCAAAGAAGTAGTTGTTGATAAAACTGAACTACCAACTGAAAAATTTAAAGTGTTTAAAAATTCAACATACGAAGTTGGTGAGTGTTCGAAGAGATTTTACAGAAGAAGTGTGAAGCTTAACAACCAAAAGTGGGTTGTTAAGAAATCTGAAGTAAAATTTGGTGATGAATCTGATTCCACAAAATCAGAGGAGCCAAATGTTGTTAAAAAGAGTGAAAATTCAGTTCCTTCAATGGATGATGAGAACTTTCCACCATTGAGGACTGAAAATTTTAAACGAAAAATTGGGAAAGTTGAGATCTCGAATCAATTTTATTTTGAAAAGGATGAATTTGATGTCGAGAAGACATTTAATGGAAATGTTAAGAAAATTTTTGGAAAGATGATCGATAGGAAGGTTAAAGGGGTAAAAGATTTTTATGCTACAAAGAAGGCAACTTACACCCCAACTGCTGATGAATTGATTTCACCCAAGGCTGGTCAGGCTTGGGTGGACATTTTCTTTGCTTGAAAAACCTGACTTGCCGGAGATCCCAAGTTTTTAATCGTGGATCAGGAATTGGCATCTTTCTTAAAAACTGTTTGAGTAAAAGAATCTTAAAAGTGTTAAATTTTACAGGTTGTGAATTGCCGGAGCTTCCAGATTGGTAAGTGTGAAGCAGGAATCGGCATCTTGATTGGTAAAATGGTTTGTGTAGATGTTTATTCCTACATGTGGATAAATGTTTTGAATATACTTACAAGTGGTAAGAAGTTGGATCTTACAAGTGATTCGTCAAGGTCATTAGTTTGAACTTGATGTAATCCTCATATATGTGATTAAATGAACAAGATGATGAACCAATCCCTACAAGTGATAAAATCAACTAAACTTATTTTCCGGAAAAATCATTTTGATTAAAACAAACTTAAGTGTTTTGAAATCATAATGAGAAAATAGTTTGTTGAAAGGGGGAGTTCTGATTGTTTATGCCAAGTGGATGGCGATTTGAGGTGATTTGATATCGGTTGTCATGTTTCTGTACAGTTTATTTTCAATTTTCTTTAATGTGTTTGCATTTTAGGGGGAGTAGAAAATTTCAGAAAATCCAAAAACGTTATAAAATTTGAAAAATTCAAAAAAATGATAAAATCAAAAATGAGTTTTGTTGTAAAAAGAGGAAATGATAGTACATCAGTGGACTGTCACAACATGCTAAAGAATTGGAATGTAAAAATGTGATAAACAATCTCACTACGGATATGCCAGTAGGTTTTTGCACATTTAGTAGATTGTGAAGGGATATAAACCTAAAATTCAAACTTGCTTATCTCGTGGGGAACAACTTCTTGGATATATGGGTAACCCCCGAAATCTTGTTTGAAAGATCCCTCTTTCTGAGATACTAGGTCTTTATGCTCAGTGATATCTGATATCTGGGGTATTATCCCGGGACTTCTGCTGAATGGAAATTCTGACCTAGTCCCCGCATAATACTTTTCGCATTGCTTGAAATATTAGCGCCACCCTCGGCATAAAAAACGATGAATAATTGCAAAATGATAATCGTGTGCTGTTGAAGAAAAGATCCTCTAAAGGGGACTCACCTAAAGTCGAGCCGTTATCTCTCTGCTGAACGGAAGTTCTGACCTGAGCTCTCACGGTTTCGCATCTAACCCTTTACAGATATCATCTAGGTATACTCACCTGTAAGACTGAATATTGGGATCTCGATACGGGAGTATATTCAAGTAATGGGACACGCGAATAAGTTTAAGTTATTAATACATTAATATCGTATCTCGGATCATTTGAACTTTGTGTGAAAATTTTAAGTGGGCCAATATACTGACAATCTAGGTGAATTGTTTAGAACTTAAAATGAAATGAAGCTTAACGGTGTTGGTGACTTTCTCAAAAACTGATATGATCCTCTTACACAAACTCGCAAAAAATAGTGTCTGTAAATATTTCTTTACTGCATTTCATATATAAAAATCCAAAAAGATTTTAGTGTGTTTTAGCTTAAATTTTGAAAAATACAAAAAGATTTTTGACAACTGATATTGAAAAGCTGATTTTCAAAATTCCAAGTGCTAAACATGATGACCATTTTGTGAGGGGGAGTTTGTTCTTAAACAAATAGGTTTTTTTATCAAATCTTCAAGTGGTTCATCAGGATTTTCATTAATAAATCATTTAGGATAATTTGAGGGAGAGTTTGAGTTGGTATATACATTTTTGTTCTAAATTGAAAAATGTTAAATTGTAAATCTTACTTTGAGGTAGAGATTGTGCAGATAACCTGAGCTGGATGAAAGCCAGGTCACGATCTTGGAAGAACAAAGTCAAAGCTGGGTGTTAGTAGAGCCAGGTTGATCGATCTTGAGAAGCTTGAGCTTGAAGAACCAGGTTTCGATACCTGAAGACTTTGTGGATAAAGAATGAGAGCCAGATTATGATCCTGAAGCAGATGATGCTGATGAACTTAAGGAATGCCAGCATATTGTTAGGGGGAGTCTGTTGATGTTGATTGGAAAGAAAAGCCCAAAGACTGATAAAGACTGAAGATGAAAAGACTCGACACTGAAGACTCATCAACATCTGAGGGGGAGTCTGTTGGTGCATACATCTGTCGACTTCATCTTGTATCGAGTCTTACACTAGATTTGTTAGATCAAGTCACGTAGTTCAGGAAAATAGAGTTTTAGAGATGATTTCCCACGAAATGTTGATTCCCCACGAAATAGACATGACACTTTCATGGGGAATTAGAAATTCTATAATTTGGGAGTTTAATCATTTCATTTGTAACTTCTCCCAGTCCAGCAGCGAAGCTCTGCTGAAGTGTCTACAAGTCTGTAAATGTGTCATATCAATAAACAAGACGGTTAAACTAATTTCTAGTGCAAATCAAGCTGAACCGACACCGAAACGTCTGATTCCGCCTCTCGTTTTGGTCTAGAACTCTTCTGAAAGACTCGTTTTGGTCGTTACTCGATCCTACAGAAACTCCATTGGAGGACCGTCAACAAAGTTTGGTTTTGACAAGTCGAAGGCGACATGTTTTAAATGCAAACAAAAGGGTTACTTCAAAAGAGAATGACGGAACTCAGCCGCTGATGAAACTGCAAACCCGTTTCATGACGATTACTATAGAAAGGCAGTCAATCATAGGAATCGTGAAGAGCCACCAAAAATGAAGCAAATCGAAGACAGTTCAAAAGAAAAATTGAGGGCTCTTGCAGTAATTCAAGACGATGAAGGGTTTGACTGGAGTGAAATTCTTCCGGAAGAGGATGCTGTGGGTTATGTGTTTACAACACAAGTCAAAACAGAATCAACGTACAACAGAGAAAGAAGTCTGGCAACGATAAAATATCAAAAAATGTGTGAGGCCTTGAAAAAAGCTAAGTGAGCTAAAAGGTGGGATCCAGACAGAGAATGTTACTTGGATCGAAATGGAAATGTCTTCATTGATCCGAAAACACTTGATTTCGAAGCTCTTGTAAAGTCAATTCCTTCAGCAGAGGAGCAGCAAAAACTCGATGCAGAGTACAGAGTAGAGCAGGAAACACTGAAACAAGAGAGATATGAAGAATATCTGAGGTCAAAGGAGCCAAAGAAGGTGAATGAAGAGATTATTGATGTTAAGGTCAAGTTAACAGCCGAGAACTTGACAAAGATGGCAGAGAAAGTCATGATGGAAAAGGCATAAGAGGTAGATTCCACATCCGCTTCTGAGTCTGTCATCAGAAAAGGTCAGTTCTAGTGGTTTAGATAGTGAATCAGGAAAGGCTGAAAATGCTAAATCTGAAGGTGATTGCAGAAATTGCATGAAAGAGTGAAAAGTCTGTAATACACACGAGTATCTCTCTCGATCGCAGATCCAGGAGTTGACAAATAAAGTTAACAATCTAAATGGGCAAATGATTAATCGAGATAAACTGATAAAATGTTCATCTGACAGAATAAATGAGTTAACTGAAAAATTAAAACTGATGAAAAGATGTTGAACGATTTCGAAAAGAGAATGAAAGGTTAATGCTTAAGAACAGAAAAAAATTTCTGAGGATTTTGACAAATTAAAAAGAACGATTAAAGACTTAGATGAACGTAATTCTAAAACCTATAAAGAAAACGTACACATGTCAGGCGTTCTTTAATCTAAAGAGAGCTTAATAAACGAGCAACTGGATGAGATTGCGAATCTCAAGCTTCAGTATCAGGAAGCTAAAATTGAAAATGAGAGATTCAATTTAAAGCTGAACAGTTACACTTCAGCATAAAGAAAACGTACACATGTCAGGCGTTCTTTAATCTAAAGAGAGATTAATAAACGAGCAACTGGATGAGATTGCGAATCTCAAGCTTCAGTATCAGGAAGCTAAAATTGAAAATGCGAGAATCAAAATGAGAAAAATGATGTTGAGAAGTTATCGGATAACATTAATGTCACCTTTACATCACAATCCGATGAAGATAGCATTGAAACTGAGGTTTTGAAAGAAGTTGTTGAAAAAGTGTTAAAATCTGATAATGATTCCACAATTGAAGATGATGATTGTTTCTTGAACAATTACATCCCGAAACTTAAGTCCCAGAACAACTTAAAGGATGAACCGACTCCTGTCATGTACAAAATGATTGGTTCGGATAAGTTGTACTCGGACAAAGAGTTTCCGATCGAAAATGTTAATACGAATAAATTGAAAAAGGTTTTCAAATTAGTTGAAATTGATGTTTCTGGGGTCGAAGGTTTGTCGAGTTCTAAGAGGTTTTTAAACTTTCAACGTGATAAATCTTACTATAACAAACTAAGTGTACCACCGCGTTTTCACAACAACAACCAAAACAGAGGGTATGGTGGGCATAAGGGTGGTAAGAAATATCAGAAAGAGAACTTTCAGAAATCAAAATTTGTGAAAAAGAAAACATTTGTGAAAAGTACGAGCTCTATGACCGAACAAGAATCTGAAATCTTTTTTAAAACAAATGAAGAGTTTTTTGTCAAGAAAGCCTCACAACAACAGACTGAGGGTTAAAATCGAGTTGTTGACACTCGAACGTGCTTCAGGTGCAACCAGATTGGTCACATTGCACGAAAGTGTACCAATCTAAAGCCTAAGTCGTTGGTTGTTGAGAATCCGATGAAAACAAATGATGCTAAGGGCAAAGCACCATGTTTGTTGAAAAGAAGATTCAAAAGTATGAAAATGTTAAAACCAAATCTAAACCAGTTAAACAACCGGTAAAAAGAAATGGTGAATTTTCAAAACAAGTTACTCCTCCAAAACAAACATGGATGCCAAAATATCAAGTCAAAGCATCAACTGAAACAAAACCAAAGGTGCCAGCTGCAAAACAAACTTCTTCAACCAACCCGGTTAAGAAGTATGTACCTTTGGATTTATATCAGAAGCGTGAAAACAAACTTCTTCGACCCCATCGGGTAAGAAGTATGTTCCGAAAAAGGTCCAACCATCTGGTCAACCACAAAAGACAAATTTTTCTTATACTAAGAGGTTGAGGTTGGAACCGAGAAAACTTTGGAAGTGAACGACAAAAAGTTCTCACTGTGACACTCTAGGTTTTCCCGAGCAATTATCTCGTAGTGACATCGTGTGTGTATATATATATATATTATTAAATGAAAATGGTGTTTGAGCTTGATATGCTATGTGATCCTTGTGTTAAGTCTTGTGCTGATAATGTGTACGTATAATAAATAGATACATATATGTATGATGAACCGAGACCAAAAGGGGCCGACTCGAGACCACTCGGTCTCAAGTGACCAATATCAGTTGGGCCACGTGCACTTGAGCCCACTCGGAACCCATTAGGGAGTACCGACCTTAGAATGGGTATAAAACCCATACCCAAGCCAACCTTTCCTCATTTTTGACATCCCATCATTCTCCCACACTCACTCCCACACACTCTCCTTCATTCTCTCTCACTAAAACCCTAACAATCAAGCTCACCTCCTCCTCTCTCTCTCGGATTCAATCGGTAGCATCAAGACTCTCGGATCAAGCTCACTACCGTCATTCGGAACTCCTCTCACCGACCCTCCTTACCCTCCATATTCGATCGGTTAGTGTTTTGTAACTTTGTTGATCTTTGGGTTGCTTTTGAATGCATGATGACACCACTTGGTTGAATGAATAGACTGATCATTAAGATGTTGCTTTGAATGATGAAATGTTGGTTAATAAGTGTGAACTCTTATGTAAAAAAATGACTTGCTAGAATTTATTTGAATGACTAATGATTGATAGTGTAGGGTATTTATGATCATCCGATTTATGTTGATATTATAGGACAAATGTGTCATAATGTTTAGAATAAATGTTTACATGATTCTTGTTGACCAAGTAGCATGATATGTATTTTAGATGGAGGGTGTATGCATATGCTTTGAACAAGAAGAATGGTGTCTATTTGGATGAATCTCATGATGAACCGTATGAACATGTTTATGATGAAAACCCTAATAAAGAACAATATGAATGTCATGAAAATATTTGAAAAACTTGTTGCTTGATCTGTTTTGATTAAGGTTTAGACAAGAAAACATGTTTGCGCGATTTAATTGGATAGTACACCAAATCACAAAAATGGAATTCTATTGGTTAGTACAAGTATTTGCAGGTGTGCATGAATCAGCAGACAAACGAGTTGAGACCTCTGGTTTCGACTCGAGACCTCTAAGTTACAACTCGAGACCGCGGTGATTGCGACTCGAGATCATTGAGTTCCAACTTGAGACAAGACTTCAGGACTCGAGACCAACAAGGTCTCGACCCGAGATCTCATAATCCCTATTCGAAACTGGACTCGAGACTTCTGAGATTGTGACTCATGCCAGCACTACTCGAGACCCTTGGTTGCGACTCGAGACCGCGTATTCTTGAGTCGAGACCACCTTGTCTCGACTGGGCTGTCTACCTTGGTTACTGGGCCATAATGTGTTGTGTTTGGGTTGTCTGTTGGATCAGGCCTAATAACTTAGCGTATGAATTATTGGTGTGTATGTTGTGTAATATGCATGTTATGTGTTAGTTATGTGTAAAACCTACGTGACTTAACTGTATCCGAGCCTGACCCAAACTGGTAACCATGTTAGGACGTGGTGACCAGCTTGGTTGACCAAGTAAACTAATCTGCCGAGCAACCCAAGGTGAGTTCACAACTATTAAAGCATGTGTTCCCGGTGGTTTGGGAAAACGGAACTTAAAACAACGCTATCCCTTGTGAGGGATACACACCTATTTTCTCCCCTTGTGTGGGACTCTTAGTTAATTACTGTTTATACGGAATGCAACGAGCAACACTAAGCGAAACTCTATCACTCAAGTCCCTACTACTTAATACCGATTAGTCGCCGGGGCCAGGCGAACGGGTTATTAGTTGATAGCGCTATTTAGGTCTTACCAGCCTCACACCGTGCCTGTAGAGGATCGGTCGTGAACTAATGTACTCTGGCAAACCGTCAATGATGATAGAACATTGACAACGGGGCACTGCGGAAACGTACGGTTACCTAGTATTCGGTATTGGAAAAACAGTTTAGTCGCTTACTTATGGGGTAGCTCCCCATGGCATGTATAAACGGATAAATTAACTGGTGAAACAAGTTTTTGGTAATTAAAAACTGGATAACTCGTGGACTCGCCAACATTTTTGTTGATACCCTACTGCATGCTTTGCAGGTACCCAGTGACTCAGGAGCTTGCTACTCGGGGATGTTTAGTCGTCGTCTAACCCCTGTGTTGGGTTCTAAATAAACTTGAACTATGAATTTTGTTTAAAAACTGCTTTGTCTATGCTTCCGCTACTTATGTTACTATTTGAACTTAAAACTTCTGAACTTGATTATGACATTTGCTAACCCTGTGGTTGGTGAAAATTACTTCTTCTATTAATTAAATTGCTCAGTATAATTATAATTGGTGGCTGAATCCTGGTCAGTCACGCCCCCAAGCGGTGGTACTCCGCATGTGGATTTTGGGGGTGTGACAGATTGGTATCAGAGCCATTTGTTATAGTGAACTTAGTTTTAAACAGGAAGTCTTTTTGAGAAAAACCAGACTATAACCCGTGACTCGTGACGACACTACACTCCAAGTGCAAGACTCAACGCATTAGACCTCATAGCTCGGACTAGTGTTTACTTGCTTGCTTATTTTATGCTTTCTGTTCTGCTATACGTACTAGTTTGCCTAGTTAGAGAGATACACCTCCTTCTTCTATCTCATTCTCGCTACATTACGACATCACACTCATGTTATGTTTTCTGGTTATGAAGACAATGAGCGGACGCGGAAGAGGAAACGTTAACATGACTCAGGCTCAGTTCACTAACCTGATCAACACAGTAGCTGCAGCTTTCGCAGCTCACCCTGGAGGTAAACTCGTTATCTTATTATGTTTAGATCCTACCGCCGCATCGTCTTTTCACCCCTAAACCTATTCGCTTCGCTTCTCCCAAACAGGTCAGCATGCGCCTGCGCAACCACGTATTTGTACTTTCAAGACCTTCATGGATTGCAAGCCCCTCCCTTTCAATGGCACTGAGGGTGCCATAGGTCTTCTTCACTGGATCGAGAAGGTCGAAACCGTGTTCGCTGTCTGCGAGTGTCCCCCTGCTAATTGGGTGAAGTTTGCTACTAGCACACTTGAAGGAAACGCGCTTTCATGGTGGAAAGCACAAATCCAGATGCATGGTTTGGAAACTGCTAATGCCACTGCATGGGAAGATTTCAAGGACATGATCAAAGAAGAGTACTGTCACAGGGATGACATCCACAAACTCGAAAACGAGTACTTTGAGCTTAAGATGGTTGGGTCAGAGATTGAGACCTACACCAAACTGTCCAACGACTATGCTGCTCTTTGCCCAAACATGTCTCGACCTATGTATCCAAGGATCGAATTGTACATTAAGGGTTTGGCCCCAGAAATTCGAAGCCATGTGACCTCAGCCAACCTCAATACCATTCAGCCAGTCGTCCGTCTTGCTCACAAACTCACTGATCAGGCTGTGGAACAGGGCAAGTTGCCCAAAAGGATCAGTGCTACTGATGGAACTTCTGGTGATAACAAGCGTAAGTGGGAAGGAAACCAAAGCAAGGATGCTAACCCCACTCAGGCCCCGACTCAGCAAAAGAAAACTGAAAACAACAAAGGCCCTCCGTAACAGGGTGGCTATCGAGGGAACCACCCCAAGTGTAACAAGTGTAACCGACATCACAGCGGGCCATGGGCAAAAGTCAGTGTCAGCGATGCAACAAGATGGGGCACGAAGCCAAAGACTGTAGGAGTCAGTTTCTAGCTAGGCAGAATCCGCAACAACCACAACAACAACAGCAGCAAGGGAACAACCGTGGATGCTACAAGTGTGGGGCAACGGGGCACATACGAAGGGATTGCCCTGAACTGAACCAAAACCGCAACAACAACTAGGGAGCTGGAAACAACGATCAAAACAACAACAATGCTGGGAATGGTGCAAGAGGAAGGGCTTTTGTCATTGGAGCTGGAGAAGCAAGGAATGACCCCAACGTCGTGGCGGGTAAGTTCCTACTCGATGACCGCTATGTTTCTGTATTATTTGATTCTGGAGCCGATGCTAGTTATGTATCCCTACGTATTAGTAAGAAGCTTAAGCACCCGCCTACGTTACTAAGTTCTAAGCATGTCGTCGAGTTAGCTAATGGTAGAAACATCGAGGCCTCACATGTTATCAGCAACTGCAAACTAGTACTGTCTGGTCAGACCTATAGCATCGATATTTTCCCTATCGTTCTTGGAAGCTTCGACGTCGTCATTGGTATGGATTGGTAATACAAACATCGCGCTGAAATCATCTGTCAAGAGAAAATGGTTCGCATCCCCCGCCGTTCTGGCAAACCCCTCATCATTCAAGGTGACAAGGGCGGAGAAGTCACAGGCATCATCTCGTTTTTAAAAGCCCAGAAGTGTTTAAGAAAAGGGCACACCGCCATCTAAGCACTTGTCACCGACACACAGGAGAAGGAAAAAAGGATTGAAGATTTTCCAGTGGTACGTGACTACCCCAAGGTATTTCCTGAAGAACTACCCGGGCTCCCTCCCCACCGTCAGGTCGAATTCCAAATCGAGCTAGCTCCCGGAGCAGCACCTATAGCTCGTGCACCTTATCGACTAGCCCCCGCGGAACTGAAGGAACTTTCTACGCAACTACAAGAACTACTAGATAAAGGATTTATCCGTCCTAGTTCGTCGCCCTGGGGAGCACCAGTGCTCTTTGTTAAGAAAAAGGACGACACATTCCGAATGTGCATCGACTATCGTGAGCTGAACAAGGTTACCATCAAGAATCGCTACCCTCTCCCACGTATCGACGATCTGTTCGATCAGCTGCAAGGATCGAGCTACTACTCTAAGATTGACCTACGATCAGGCTATCATCAGCTAAGAGTCCGTAATGAAGACATCTCCAAAACTGCATTCAGAACTCGATATGGTCATTACGAATTCCTCGTCATGCCCTTTGGAATGACTAACACGCCTGCAGTATTCATGGACCTCATGAACCGAGTGTGCAAGCCCTACCTCGACAAATTCGTAATCGTGTTCATTGACGACATCCTGATCTACTCGAAAAGTGAAGAGGAGCATGAACAACACCTGCGTCTTATTCTCGAACTCCTTCGCAATGACCAACTGTACGCCAAATTCTCGAAATGTGACTTCTGGCTTCGAGAAGTCCACTTCCTTGGGCACGTGGTCAATAAGGACGGAATTCATGTCGATCCAGCTAAGATCGACTCTATAAAGAATTGGCCTACACCTAAAACTCCGATCGAAGTCGGCCAATTCTTGGGATTGGCAGGATACTATCGCAGATTCATTAAGGGATTTTCGAAGATTGCACAACCCCTCACGACTCTCACTCAGAAGGGTATTGCTTACAAATGGAATGAGGCTCAGGAGTCTGCATTTCAAAAGCTAAAGGATAACCTCTGTAGTGCTCCTATTCTCTCGTTACCTGAAGGTACCGACGACTTTGTGGTTTACTGCGATGCGTCTATTCATGGGCTCGGTTGCGTGTTAATGCAATTCGAGAAAGTTATTGCTTACGCTTCTTGACAACTTAAGACTCATGAAAGGAACTACACTACGCATGACTTGGAACTGGGAGCAGTGGTTTTTGCTCTTAAGATATGGAGACATTACCTGTACGGTACCAGGTACACCATTTACACCGATCACAGGAGTCTCGAGCATATCTTCAAGCAAAAAGAATTAAACATGCGACAATGTCGATGGGTCGAACTCTTGAATGATTACGAATGCGCCATCAAGTACCATCCGGGAAAGGCCAATGTCGTGGCAGACGCCCTCAGCCGAAAGGACACTGCACCTAAGCGCGTGCGAGCGTTACAACTTACCATCCAGTCTAACCTCCCTACTCAGATTTGAAATGCTCAGGTTGAAGCACTAAAACCAGAGAACATCAGGGCTGAGTCCTTGCGAGGATCAAGGCAGCGGTTAGAACAAAAAGAAGACGGCGCTTACTATGTGACAGGGCGCATTTGGGTTCCACTATATGGAGATCTACGTGAACTTGTGATGGACGAGGCCTATAAGTCCCGTTACTCAGTACACCCTGGATCGGATAAAATGTACCACGACTTAAAAACTACATATTGGTGGCCTGGCATCAAAAGCCCACATAGCGACATATGTCAGCAAATGTTTGACTTGCGCAAGGGTCAAGACTGAGTATCAGAAACCAGCAGGCCTACTCCAACAACCAGAAATCCCGAGATGGAAATGGGAGCAAATCTCCATGGATTTCGTCACTGGTCTACCCAGATCCCAACGCGGAAATGACACTATTTGGGTGATAGTAGACCGATTGACCAAGTCTACACACTTTTTGGCTATTAAAGAAACAGACAAGTTCTCTACCTTGGCAGACATTTATTTAAAAGAAGTAGTGTCCAAGCACGAGGTGCCAACCTCCATTATTTCCGACCGAGATGCACGTTTTACTTCTGAGCTGTGGCAAGCTATGCACAAATCCTTTCGCTCACGTTTAGACATGAGCACCGCTTATCATCCACAAATGGATGGGCAGTCTGAACGCACCATCCAAACCCTGGAAGACATGCTTAGGGCATGTGTGATCGATTTTGGTAAGAATTGGGAAAAGCATCTACCGCTAGTGGAATTCTCGTATAATAACAGCTACCACACCAGCATTCAGGCAGCACCCTTTGAGGCACTGTACGGGCGTAAATACCGATCACCTCTTTGCTGGGCGAAAGTTGGTGACAGCCAGATCACAGGCCCGGAACTGGTGGTGGACACAACAGAGAAGGTTGCCCAGATCAGACAACGCATGGCGGCCACGCGCGACCGTCAGAAAAGTTACGCTGACAAGCGTAGGAAACCGCTAGAATTCCAGGTCAGTGACCGGGTTCTACTTAAAGTCTCACCCTGGAAGGGTGTGGTTCGTTTTGGTAAACGGGGCAAGCTGAACCCGCGATATGTTGGACCATTCGAAATTACCGAGAGGATCGGTAAGGTTGCTTATAGGTTGAACCTGCCTGAAGAGCTGAGTGCGGTGCACAACGCCTTTCACGTGTCTAATCTGAAGAAGTGTCTGTCAGATGAAACACTCATCATTCCTTTCAAGGAACTCACTATTGATGAACAACTACACTTTACTGAGGAACCGATTGAGACCACGGATCGAGAGATCAAAACCCTCAAACGTAGCCAGATACCTCTCGTGCGGGTTCGTTGGAACTCGCGACGTGGCCCAGAGTTTACCTGGGAGCGGGAAGACCAAATGAAGTGCAAATATCCCCAATTGTTCCCAAATGAAACCCCCAGCACTGAAGCTACAACAGAATTTCAGGACGAAATTCCAAACTAACGGGGGGATGATGTGACACCCCGTTGAAACGTTCTCACCTATACTAGCTTGACAGTGGCTGCCTTAACTTTCGGGACGAAAGTTCTTAAAACTTGGGGATAATGTGACACTCTAGGTTTTCCCGAGCAATTATCTCGTAGTGATATCGTGTGTGTGTGTGTGTGTGTGTGTGTGTGTGTGTGTGTATATATATATATTATTAAATGAAAATGGTGTTTGAGCTTGATATGCTATGTGATCCTTGTGTTAAGTCTTGTGCTGATAATGTGTACGTATAATAAATAGTGTGACACCTCGTATTTTCGATCTTTCCATTTTTGGCAAGTCTACTTGTACTTTCTATTTTTTGAAATTTGTACTTTCGTTGTACTCAATTTCATTTCCAAATTGTAATCCGAGACTTGAAATCATAATGGAAATGCATTATTTTATCATATTCTTGTTATTATACTATGTTATGCACTTATTATCAATCTCATTTGAAAACAAGTTAAACAAGTTTAATCACGTATAATCAGTGGGAAGAGATCCTAGTTTAAACTCTCAAATCATGTTCGTATCAAGAGATTACCCTAAACCGTACAAAAACCGGGAATTTATACGTTAATTCGGTAAAAAAAATATCAAAATTGGGTTAAAATAATTTTTTATATTATTTTATTAATATTTTAAATAAGTAAACTAATAATTAAAATTAAATAAATAAATGTTTTAAACTGAATTTTTAAGGATTTTGTTAGTTTTGGTTAGTTAAACTAACTCAGTTAGTGAAAACCCAGTTAAATCAGCTAACTGGGTTAATTTTATCAAAGGACAGCACTAACTGAGTTAGAAAACTCAGTTAGTGACTAACCCAGTTAGTCAGACTAACTGTTAGTAAAAAAGGGGGTTGAACCGTGCGGAAAAAGGATCGAACTCGGGACCATGCGCTTAACAAACAAACGACTAACCACTCGGCCGGGCATGCCACATCCGTTATATATCCGAATTGAATGATATTTAACCGCTAATTAACTGCGCTGATTTAAATATAAACCGCCCAAACCGATCATCTTCTCCGATTGGAATTAATAGCCGGAAATCGTGTGACCTTTCATGATTCGTAACCGAAACCTTCATCCCCTTTAAAATCGCGACCAAACCTCAATTCATTCGTTCCCTTCACTCTCGATAACCGAAGAAACGTAACCGCCGGGACTTTGGAACATCGCCGGAGTTCGACCACCACCTCGCCGCCGGGAACCACCGACCACCGCCGTCTGCCGCCGTCTGCAACCGGCCCGGTGACCCTGTCCGGTACCGAATTCGTTTCCGATTTTCTCTTTCTGTTATATATATTTGCAGTTTCTGTAATATTAATATTATTATTATGATTATTATTATTATTATTATTATTATGTTTATTATTATTATTATTATTATTATTATTATTATTATTAATATCATGTTTATTATTATTAATACTATATTATTTTATCAGATTTAATTATTAATCGGAATTATTGATAATCAAATTATTTAATAATATTAATCAAATATATAAAATAATTCCGAATAAGTATTAATTATATTAATCAGATTTATTTATATAAAAATCAGAATTTTTACTTTAATTAATCAGAAATATTATTATTAATCAGATATATCATTATTATTATTATTATTATAAATAATCAGAATTATTATCAGAATTGTTTATATAAATATCAGAATTTTGATCTTATAATTAATCAGATTTATTATTTTACTTAATTCAGAATTATTTACTATTTTATTTAATCAGAATTATAATGTTATATAATAATCAGATTTATAAATATTTTTGAATCAGAATTTTTATAACAGAAATTTATTTCCTATTTCTTTTTAATAATCAGATTATTTTTAGATTTTCAGAATTTTCATATAAAATCAGAATTAATTAACAGAATTATTATTTAAATTATTATTTAAATCCGAATTATTATTCTTTATTTATTCAGACTTGTTATTTTATATAATCAGATTTATTATTTTATCTAAATCAGAATTATTATATAATAAACAGATTTACTATTTTATTTACATTAGAATTATTATTTTATATATAATAATCAGATTTATTATTTTAAATCAGAATTATTAATCTATATTATTAATATTAGTAATAATCAGAATTATTACTTTATATATATCAGAATTATTATTTTTAAGTACATAATAATCAGGAATTATTATTTATATAATCCAGAATTTTAGTAATAATATTTATAATACTGTGGTAAAATCAGAAATATTATTTTAATAGTATATAAAAATCAGTATTTATTTTTACTCACTTATTTATAAATAAATTGACATGTATTTCATTAAATACAAAATATAAAAAAAAATGAGACATATGATTGTTATTTTAGAAATGTTAATATTATTTTTATAAATGCCTTGTTATTTAAATAATCTCTAAATTCCCAATATTTAACAATCCTCAAAATTAATAGGGTAAATCTCTTGTGCACATTCTCTTGGGCAATCCCTTGATTCTTAATCTTTTCCAAGAAAAACGCAACGCAACCTAAGGTGAGTATACATGACCCATTTTCTATTTTATCACATTTTGGGTGTTGTATGCATTTCTATATCAAACACACTATGTTAAACATTTTTGCACCCTCAATCCACATTTCATGTTAATCTATTTGACTCATGTTAATCACGTTATGCTACTGTTAAACATTTATGACTGTGTGTTCATTAACTTTACAAGCCTCCCCTAACAATGGCAGCGCTGTAGGTTGAAAACGCCCCTCCCATAATATTATGGGTATTGTTAGGTTTATTCTATGTTACTCATTTACCACCCTTCTAGGGTTAGGCTATGTTAATTGCGTTAAACTTTGGTTTGAACACATAGATATCATCGTTACGAGTATAACTGTTAATATGAACTCATATAGTCACGTGGATTTGAGCATGTTAAACTATTTCAAACATATTATACTATATTCAAACTTGTGTACTCGCCAACATGTTTTGTTGACTTTATTTTAAATGCATACTGCAGGATGAGGAAGTCAAGATTTGAAGAAATGACTAGGATGGCCTAGAAACCCACTTTTGAAATAAACTATGTTTAATGTTTGTTACTTCCTTTTATGACAATGTATGAAACTTTGCAATTTTAATAAATGAAATTTAATTATATTGTCGCATGTAGTGTTATGACGTTTTGAGCAATTTGTTCGTCTCATCCCGATGTTTCCGCCATCGGTTGGGGTGTGACACAGACAGTCAAACAGAAACAATTATCACACAGTCCAGTTAAACAGACAGCCCAAACACAACACATTATGGCCCAATAACCAAGGTAGACAGCCCAGTCGAGACAAGGTGGTCTCGACTCAAGAATACGCTGTCTCGAGTCACAACCAAGGGTCTCGAGTAGTGCTGGCATGAGTCGCAATCTCAGAAGTCTCGAGTCCAGTTTCGAATAGGGATTATGAGATCTCGGGTCGAGACCTTGTTGGTCTCGAGTCCTGAAGTCTTGTCTCAAGTTGGAACTCAATGATCTCGAGTCGCAATCACCGCGGTCTCGAGTTGTAACTTAGAGGTCTCGAGTCGAAACCAGAGGTCTCGACTCGTTAGTCTGCTGACTCATGCACACCTGCAAACACTTGTACTAACCAATAGAATTCCATTTTTGTGATTTGGTGTACAATCCAATTAAATCGCACAAACATGTTTTCTTGTCTAAACCTTAATCAAAACAGATCAAGCAACAAGTTTTTCAAATATTTTCATGACATTCATGTTGTTCTTTATTAGGGTTTTCATCATAGACATGTTCATACGGTTCATCATGAGATTCATCCAAATAGACACCATTCTTCTTGTTCAAAGCATATGCATACACCCTCCATCTACAATTTATATCATGCTACTTGGTCAACAAGAATCATGTAAACATTTATTCTAAACATTATGACATATTTGTCCTATAATATCAACATAAATCGGATGATCATAAATACCCTACACTATCAATCATTAGTCATTCAAATAAATTCTAGCAAGTCATTTTTTTTTTACATAAGAGTTCACACTTATTAACCAACATTTCATCATTCAAAGCAACATCTTAATGATCAGTCTATTCATTCAACCAAGTGGTGTCATCATGCATTCAAAAGCTACCCAAAGATCAACAAAGTTACAAATCACTAACCGGTCGAATATGGAGGGTAAGGAGGGTCAGTGAGAGGAGTTCCGAATGACGGTAGTGAGCTTGATCCGAGAGTCTTGATGCTACCGATTGAATCCGAGAGAGAGAGAGAGAGAGGGGAGGAGGTGAGCTTGATTATTAGGGTTTTAGTGAGAGAGAATGAAGGAGACTGTGTGGGAGTGAGTGTGGGAGAATGATGGGATGTCAAAAATGAGGAAAGGTTGGCTTGGGTATGGGTTTTATACCCATTCTAAGGTCGGTACTCCCTAATGGGGTCCGAGTCGGCTCAAGTGCACGTGGCCCAACTGATATGGGTCACTTGAGACTGAGTGGTCTCGAGTCGGCCCCTTTTGGTCTCGGTTCATCATACATATATGTATCTATTTGTCACACCCCAACCGATGGCGGAAACATCGGGATGAGACGAACAAATTGCTCAAAACGTCATAACACTACATGTGACAATATAATTAAATTTCATTTATTAAAATTGCAAAGTTTCATACATTGTCATAAAAGGAAGTAACAAACATTAAACATAGTTTATTTCAAAAGTGGGTTTCTAGGCCATCCTAGTCATTTCTTCAAATCTTGACTTCCTCATCCTGCAGTATGCATTTAAAATAAAGTCAACAAAACATGTTGGCGAGTACACAAGTTTGAATATAGTATAATATGTTTGAAATAGTTTAACATGCTCAAATCCACGTGACTATATGAGTTCATATTAACAGTTATACTCGTAACGATGATATCTATGTGTTCAAAACAAAGTTTAACGCAATTAACATAGCCTAACCCTAGAAGGGTGGTAAATGAGTAACATAGAATAAACCTAACAATACCCATAATATTATGGGAGGGGCGTTTCTCAACCTACAGCGCTGCCATTGTTAGGGGAGGCTTGCAAAGTTAATGAACACACAGTCATAAATGTTTAACAGTAGCATAACGTGATTAACATGAGTCAAATAGATTCACATGAAATGTGGATTGAGGGTGCAAAAATGTTTAACATAGTGTGTTTGATATAGAAATGCATACAACACCCAAAATGTGATAAAATAGAAAATGGGTCATGTATACTCACCTTAGGTTGCGTTGCGTTTTTCTTGGAAAAGATTAAGAATCAAGGGATTGCCCAAGAGAATGTGCACAAGAGATTTACCCTATTAATTTTGAGGATTGTTTAATATTGGGAGTTTAGAGATTATTTAAATAACAAGGCATTTATAAAAATAATATTAACATTTCTAAAATAACAATCATATGTCTCATTTTTTTTATATTTTGTATTTAATGAAATACATGTCAATTTATTTATAAATAAGTGAGTAAAAATAAATACTGATTTTTATATACTATTAAAATAATATTTCTGATTTTACCACAGTATTATAAATATTATTACTAAAATTCTGGATTATATAAATAATAATTCCTGATTATTATGTACTTAAAAATAATAATTCTGATATATATAAAGTAATAATTCTGATTATTACTAATATTAATAATATAGATTAATAATTCTGATTTAAAATAATAAATCTGATTATTATATATAAAATAATAATTCTAATCTAAATAAAATAGTAAATCTGTTTATTATATAATAATTCTGATTTAGATAAAATAATAAATCTGATTATATAAAATAATAAGTCTGAATAAATAAAGAATAATAATTCGGATTTAAATAATAATTTAAATAATAATTCTGTTAATTAATTCTGATTTTATATGAAAATTCTGAAAATCTAAAAATAATCTGATTATTAAAAAGAAATAGGAAATAAATTTCTGTTATAAAAATTCTGATTCAAAAATATTTATAAATCTGATTATTATATAACATAATAATTCTGATTAAATAAAATAGTAAATAATTCTGAATTAAGTAAAATAATAAATCTGATTAATTATAAGATCAAAATTCTGATATTTATATAAACAATTCTGATAATAATTCTGATTATTTATAATAATAATAATAATATTGATATATCTGATTAATAATAATATTTCTGATTAATTAAAGTAAAAATTCTGATTTTTATATAAATAAATCTGATTAATATAATTAATACTTATTCGGAATTATTTTATATATTTGATTAATATTATTAAATAATTTGATTATCAATAATTCCGATTAATAATTAAATCTGATAAAATAATATAGTATTAATAATAATAATAATAATAATAATAATAAACATAATAATAATAATAATAATCATAGTAATAATATTAATATTACAGAAACTGCAAATATATAACAGAAAGAGGAAATCGGAAACGAATTCGGTACCGGACAGGGTCACCGGGCCGGTTGCAGACGGCGGCAGACGGCGGTGGTCGGTGGTTCCCGGCGGCGAGGTGGCGGTCGAACTCCGGCGATGTTCCAAAATCCCGGCGGTTACGTTTCTTCGGTGATCGAGAGTGAAGGGAACGAATGAATTGAGGTTTGGTCGCGATTTTAAAGGGGATGAAGGTTTCGGTTACGAATCATGAAAGGTCACACGATTTCCGGCTATTAATTCCAATCGGAGAAGATGATCGGTTTGGGCGGTTTATATTTAAATCAGCGCAGTTAATTAGCGGTTAAATATCATTCAATTCGGATATATAACGGATGTGGCATGCCCGGCCGAGTGGTTAGTCGTTTGTTTGTTAAGCGCATGGTCCCGAGTTCGATCCTTGTTCCGCGCGGTTCAACCCCCTTTTTTACTAACAGCTGGTCTGACTAACTGGGTTAGTCACTAACTGAGTTTTCTAACTCAGTTAGTGCTGTCCTTTGATAAAATTAACCCAGTTAGCTCATTTAACTGGGTTTTCACTAACTGAGTTAGTTTAACTAACCAAAACTAACAAAATCCTTAAAAATTCAGTTTAAAACATTTATTTATTTAATTTTAATTATTAGTTTACTTATTTAAAATATTAATAAAATAATATAAAAAATTATTTTAACCCAATTTTGATAAATTTTTTTTACCGAATTAACGTATAAATTCCCGGTTTTTGTACGGTTTAGGGTAATCTCTTGATACGAACATGATCTGAGAGTTTAAATTAGGATCTCTTCCCACTGATTATACGTGATTAAACTTGTTTAACTTGTTTTCAAATGAGATTGATAATAAGTGCATAACATAGTATAATAACAAGAATATGATAAAATAATGCATTTCCATTATGATTTCAAGTCTCGGATTACAATTTGGAAATGAAATTGAATACAACGAAAGTACAAATTTCAAAAATAGAAAGTACAAGTAGACTTGCCAAAAATGGAAAGATCGAAAATACGAGGTGTCATAGTCTCCCCTACTTTAGGAGATTTCGTCCTCGAAATCTTAAGAAGAAGACTGATCGAAGAGATGTGGATACTTGGCTATCATGTCACTTTTGAGTTCCCAAGTAAACTCAGCACCACGCTTGCCTTCCCATCGTACTTTTACAATGCGAATTTTGCTGCGTCTGAGCTGCTTGGTACCTTGATCCACAATTTCAACTGGTCTTTCCACGAAATGAAGCGTATCGTTGATTTGCAAGTCGTCGACTGGGACATGAAGTCCTTCATCAGCTAGACATTTCTTGAGATTTGAAACGTGAAATGTCGGATGAACGTTACTCAATTCCTGCGGTAGATCCAGCAAATACGCTACCTTGCCAACTCGTTCGAGGATTTTGAAAGGTCCAACGTAATGAGGGGCAAGTTTACCCTTTTTACCGAATCGAACAACCCCTTTCCATGGAGATACTTTAAGTAATACTTGATCCCCAACATTGAATTCCATGGGTTTGCGTCCTTTATCTGCGTAACTCTTTTGTCGATTCCTGGCCTTGAGTAAATTGTCACGGATTTGAAGAATCTTGTCCGTGGTTTCTTGAATAAGCTCAGGACCAGTAAATTGCTTATCACCAATTTCGTGCCAACTGATTGGTGATCGACATTTTCGCCCATATAATGCTTCGAATGGGGCCATTTGAATGCTGGAGTGATAGCTGTTATTGTACGAGAATTCGACCAGAGGCAAATGCACATCCCAACTACCACCAAAGTCAATGACACAGGATCGAAGCATATCTTCGAGAGTTTGAATGGTACGCTCAGTCTGTCCATCTGTTTGAGGATGGAAGGCTGTACTAAGATTTAAATGAGTACCCATAGCTGATTGAAAAGTTTGCCATAGGCGAGACGTGAAACGACCATCACGGTCTGAAATGATGTCACGGGGTATGCCATGACGACAGATGATTTCATCAGTATAGACTCGACTTCTTGTTGACCAATAAGCGAACCTACTTCTATTTTTCATAATATTTACAATTTGACCCCCTGTTGACCAATTTTGACCTAGACTTCTTGTAGACGCAGTCAACAGACATTTCGTGCATCAACAGTTCCAGAAGTCAAAAGACCAAACATTTGTGATGAGTTTGTTTAAAAAGATAGAGAACTTGTACCAGGCATGTATTTGTCGATTACGAAGTGATAATGGTAAGGAGTTCAAAAACAATCAAATGGAAGAATACTGTGACTGAAAGGGTATACTGCAAGAATTCAGTGCGTCGTACACTCCGCAACAGAATGGAGTTGTAGAAAGGAAAAACCGGACACTGATAGAGACGGCATGAACAATGTTGGCTGACGCAAAGCTTCCTATAAGCTTTTGGGGAGAAGCTGTATCTGCCGCTTACTATACTCTAAATCGGGTTCTAACCGAGAAGAAGCATAACACAACGTGTTTCGAGCTGATCAACAACCGAAAGCCTAACTTGGAATATCTGGAGCCGTTCGGGTCACCCTGCACAGTTCTGGATCTTGATGGAAATTTTGGTGCTAAAGCTTTGGAAGGAATCTTTGTGGGTTATTCTAGTCCACTTAGACAGGTTTTCCTTCCAAGTCTTGAGAAGATCATTGAAGCTCAGCACGTGCAATGTCAGGGATGCACTATGCCTCCACAGAAACCTGCTGACTCATGGCGATTTGATTATGATACATTATGGGAGTTATCCGACTTACCGGAAGAGCCAGAATTCTTTGAGACGATAAGGCTATATCAGGAGTATCAAGCTTCACAAATGGATTCTTTGCCGACCAGATCTTCTAAACGTCAACGAATTTCCAATGATCATGAAGCTGGTCAAAGTCACAATGATCAAAGTGATCCAGATTGCAGCAAACGACTTCAGAACAAGAGTCTGCTCCATAAAATCAGACGACAGTTTTTAATGATTTAGAGTCTGATTCAGATAGCCCGACTTTTGATCGAGGTGATTCAGAATCTGAGGGGGAGCAGATCTAGTCTTCAGATCAGACAGTTCCTGTAGATGAACAAGTTGCAGATCAGAATTTGGAAAGCGAGGTGAAAGTTCCCGGTGAAGTTATGCCGCTGACTCTGTCTTATCACCCCGGAGAGCTGATAATTGGAGAACTACAATCAAGAGTTTGAACGCGACATCAAATAGGCCAAGGCTTTGCATGTTTTTACACTAAGATTGCTCCGTTACAAAACGATTTCTCACTAAGTTGTTTTATCTCGCAGGTTGAACCACGAACATACAAAGAAGCACTGACAGAAGAATCGTGGGTTAACGCGATGCAAGAGGAGTTGGGTCAATTTGAAAATCTCGGAGTTTGGAAGCTAGTCGACCTACCTGATGGGCACAAAAAGATTAACACCAAGTGGGTGTTCAAGTGTAAGCGAGACGATAGGGGTGTGCTCGTGAGAAACAAAGCTCGCCTATTCGTTCAGGGCTTTAGTCAACAGGAGGGAATTGATTTCACCGAAGTATATGCCCCTGTTGCTAGACTAAAAGCCATCAGAATCTTTCTTGCATTCGCCTCATGGAAAGGGTTTAAAGTCTACCAGCTAGATGTTAAGTCGGCGTTCCTGTACTGTAAAGTAAAAGAGGAGGTATACGTCAGTCAGCCATCGGGCTACACCTATCCGATTCACAAAGACAAAGGCTACCTCTTGGACAAAGCTCTATACCGATTGCACCAGGCCCCGAGAGCCTAGTATGAGACGCTCTCTCAACATTTGCTTTCCAATTGCTTTATTCGAGGAAAGGTGGACGCCACTCTTTTCACAAAGGAGGTCGCTGGGCATGTGCTGAATTTGCAGATTTATATTGATGATATAATTTTCGGGTCCACAAATGAGGAACTCTGCAAACAATTTGAAGAAGTGATGAAGCAAAAGGTTGAGATGTTGTCAATGGGTGAGATGATGTTTTTCCTTGGGCATCAAGTCGATCAGATGCCAGAGGGAACCTTCATACATCAAACAAAATATGTCCACAACGTTCTGGAGAAATTTGGGATGTCTGAGACTACACCAATGTCCACCCCGTTAGTAACTAATCATGGTATTAACCCTGATCTCACCGGAGAGAAGGTCGACGAGACACTATACCGCTCGATGATTGGTTCGCTGATGTACCTCATTGCATCTCGACCCGACATAATGTACCCGACCTGCCTCGCAGCCTGTTATCAGTCGAGTCCTAGATCGTCACACATGGTTATCGTCAAACGGATTCTACACTACCTGAGAGGAACCCCAAGCTTGGGGTTATGGTATCCAAAAGATGGTAAGATCAACTCAAAGTCTACTACAGCAGATTTCGGATGCTGCAAGATCAACTCAAAGTCTACTACAGCAGGATGCCAGTTTTTCGGACCACGTCTGGTAAATTTGCAATGTAAGAAGCAGATGACCGTTGCACTTTCAACGTGTGAAGGAGAATATGTCTCAGCAAGCAGCTGCTGCTCTCAAATTCTGTGGATCCAACAACAAATGCGAGATTACGGTTTACAATTTCTTACTACTCCTATCTATGTAGATAACGAGGCAGTAATCAACATAACAAAAAAACCCGGTACATCATGCTAAAACTAAACACATAAAATTCGACATCACTTCATCTGAGATTGTTTCGAGAAGAAGTTGATTCGAATAGAAAAGATCCAGACCGACGAACAAAAGGCAGATTTACACACAAAACCATTTGATAAGTCACGTTTTCAATACTTATTAGAACTAAATGGTATGAAACTTTTGTCGTCAAGGGGAGCAATAGTTGGCGTTGATGAGAAATCCACAGCAGAGGACGTCGAGAAGCAATCTGCTATGGTTTGTCGCATTTTTCATTGTTTTGGTTTTTAGGGGGAGATAGTGTTATTCAGAAAATACAAAAACATTACAAAATGCAAAAATACAAAAACAATAGAAAATTTTCAAAATGTAAAAAACAATAGAAACCCCAAAAAGAGTTTGTGTAAAAAGAGGAAATGATAGTACATCAGCTAGCCTGTCAAGGTATGCTAAAGAATTGTGATAATTAAAGCATTAAACGGTCTCACTGATGATATGTCGATAGGTTTTTGCACATTTAGTAGACTTTTTCGGGATATAAATAAAAAAATCGTATCTTGCTTATTTCGTGGGGAACGTCTCTCGGATATATAGGTAACCCCTGAAATCTTGTTTGAAAGATTACCCGTTTCTGAGATACTAGGTCGATATACTTAATGATATCTGGGGTTTTATACCAGGACTTTTGATATTGTGGAAGCAATAGCCTAGTCCTCGTATAATACTTTAAGCGCTTTAAAACTCAAAGCCTCCCCTCAGCATAAAAATTGATAAGTATTGAAAAATACAAATCAAGTGCTGTTGTAAAGAAGATCCCTAAGAAGGACACACCGCAAAGTCGAGCCATCATTTCTTTGTCTGAACGGAAGTTCTAACCTGAGCTCTCATGGTCTCGCACTACCCAAAAACATATATCATATAGTATATTCACATGTAAGACTGAATATAGGGAATCTGGATACGAGAGTATATTCTGAGGTGGGACACGCGAATAAGTTAAGTTCTTAATACACCTAATCCGTATCCTGAATTAGTTGAACCTTGCGTGAAAATTTAAGTGGACCAGTATATCGACAATCTAGGTGAACTGTTTTAAAACTTAGTGTGTAATAAGCTCAACGGTGCTTGTGACTCGTTGGTAGCTGATATGATCCTCTAACACACTCACAAAAATATGTTTGTAAATAGTTTACTGTTTTTAGCTTATACCCGAAAAGATTTTCAGTGTGTTTTAGCATAAACTTTCTTAAAATCCAAAAAGATTTTATTTCTGCTTTAGTTTAGACAAACCATTGTGGAAAGCTGATCTTCGGAATCTTGCATGCGATGTAGAAAGTTTTTGGTTGAACGACTGGGTTGAGAGCTAATCAAAATAGTCGGAATTTCAAAAGTTAAACAAGTTAATTAATTTGACACTTTTACATTTCAGAAAAGAGGAAAAAGTCTGAACAAAATGTCAGTTGGTTCGTGTCAGGTCAACCAAGGTCATTAACTTGGACTTGGTAGGCAAATTGAGTAACCAGGGTCATTAACTTAGACCTGGATACTTGAGTGGATGTCTAAAAGTGACCAAAACTGATAAAACTGAGAAATGTTAAAAAAGTTAGAAAATTTGAACAAAGTTGAGATGATCGAATCGATCGGACGACCATCCGATCGGATGACCATCCGAGTGGTGATCAGCTTATATAAGGCAGTCAACACTTGGTCAAGGTCATTTGTTCGAATACTCATCTAATACACATACACTTTTCTCTCAATTGTTCTTGATCTTTGACTCACATTCTTGTCATTCCAATCACATAGGATTGTTGGTTAGCACATCACTCACTATGGGAAAGGTAAGTTTTGCTAATTTCACAGTTGATTTTCATGTTTTTGATGATTATTTGAACCGTCGGTTACCTCAGTGGGTTTAACTTAGATCTAGGCTTGATTAGACTTCATTTATACAAATTGAACATAGATCTAGGTTAATCGGCCATAGATTTAAGATTTTACTGGTCCAGTTTCTTGATAACATCAACTGATTTGTACTTAGAATGATTTATAAGGTCCGATAGCCGACACACTCTTTATCAAATTAGGGCCAAATTAGAAGATTTTAGTAAATATTGAATATAGGGTTTTGATTATCGGCGATATTTCTGAAGGATTTGTGTTCAATTTTGAAAAATGTTGAAAAAATTTGATCTTGACATGATTGATATTCAAATGGTTCTTATTGTTTTGATCGAATGATAATCCGATCGGATGACCATCCGATCTGACGGCCATCCGATCCACTACACTTCATTGTTTGAATAATTCTAAGTGTTGATCTGATTGAGTGATGTTGTTTGTTCATACTGTTCTTCATAATTGATCGAATGATCATTCGATCGGATGACCATCCGATCGGATAACCATCCGATCGAAATACACTTGTAAGATTGAATCATTCTTTGTGAACTTTAATGTTTCACTCGAATGATCATCCGATCGGATGACCATCCGAGTGACATCACTTTCACTTGAATTCATTGTGCTTTATAGAATAAGACTCATCTGAACGGATTACCATCCGGCCAGATGGTCACTCGACAAATAAGTATTGTATAAGAGTGAAAAGGTGTTAGAAAAATTTTCAAAATCTTGAAATTTTTCACTTTGTACTTTATGTCTTGAATTGCGTGCATATTCTGAAAATGATATTCGTGCAGGCAAGAAGTTCTGATTTTCATCCTAAGCACAACTTATACTGCATATTGGAAGAGGACTATCCCTATAAGCGGACCACTATGTAACTGTGACAAATAAGCGAACCTACTTCTATTTTTCATAATATTTACAATTTGACCCCCTGTTGACCAATTTTGACCTAGACTTCTTGTAGACGCAGTCAACAGACATTTCGTGCATCAACAGTTCCAGAAGTCAAAAGACCAAACATTTGTGATGAGTTTGTTTAAAAAGATAGAGAACTTGTACCAGGCATGTATTTGTCGATTACGAAGTGATAATGGTAAGGAGTTCAAAAACAATCAAATGGAAGAATACTGTGACTGAAAGGGTATACTGCAAGAATTCAGTGCGTCGTACACTCCGCAACAGAATGGAGTTGTAGAAAGGAAAAACCGGACACTGATAGAGACGGCATGAACAATGTTGGCTGACGCAAAGCTTCCTATAAGCTTTTGGGGAGAAGCTGTATCTGCCGCTTACTATACTCTAAATCGGGTTCTAACCGAGAAGAAGCATAACACAACGTGTTTCGAGCTGATCAACAACCGAAAGCCTAACTTGGAATATCTGGAGCCGTTCGGGTCACCCTGCACAGTTCTGGATCTTGATGGAAATTTTGGTGCTAAAGCTTTGGAAGGAATCTTTGTGGGTTATTCTAGTCCACTTAGACAGGTTTTCCTTCCAAGTCTTGAGAAGATCATTGAAGCTCAGCACGTGCAATGTCAGGGATGCACTATGCCTCCACAGAAACCTGCTGACTCATGGCGATTTGATTATGATACATTATGGGAGTTATCCGACTTACCGGAAGAGCCAGAATTCTTTGAGACGATAAGGCTATATCAGGAGTATCAAGCTTCACAAATGGATTCTTTGCCGACCAGATCTTCTAAACGTCAACGAATTTCCAATGATCATGAAGCTGGTCAAAGTCACAATGATCAAAGTGATCCAGATTGCAGCAAACGACTTCAGAACAAGAGTCTGCTCCATAAAATCAGACGACAGTTTTTAATGATTTAGAGTCTGATTCAGATAGCCCGACTTTTGATCGAGGTGATTCAGAATCTGAGGGGGAGCAGATCTAGTCTTCAGATCAGACAGTTCCTGTAGATGAACAAGTTGCAGATCAGAATTTGGAAAGCGAGGTGAAAGTTCCCGGTGAAGTTATGCCGCTGACTCTGTCTTATCACCCCGGAGAGCTGATAATTGGAGAACTACAATCAAGAGTTTGAACGCGACATCAAATAGGCCAAGGCTTTGCATGTTTTTACACTAAGATTGCTCCGTTACAAAACGATTTCTCACTAAGTTGTTTTATCTCGCAGGTTGAACCACGAACATACAAAGAAGCACTGACAGAAGAATCGTGGGTTAACGCGATGCAAGAGGAGTTGGGTCAATTTGAAAATCTCGGAGTTTGGAAGCTAGTCGACCTACCTGATGGGCACAAAAAGATTAACACCAAGTGGGTGTTCAAGTGTAAGCGAGACGATAGGGGTGTGCTCGTGAGAAACAAAGCTCGCCTATTCGTTCAGGGCTTTAGTCAACAGGAGGGAATTGATTTCACCGAAGTATATGCCCCTGTTGCTAGACTAAAAGCCATCAGAATCTTTCTTGCATTCGCCTCATGGAAAGGGTTTAAAGTCTACCAGCTAGATGTTAAGTCGGCGTTCCTGTACTGTAAAGTAAAAGAGGAGGTATACGTCAGTCAGCCATCGGGCTACACCTATCCGATTCACAAAGACAAAGGCTACCTCTTGGACAAAGCTCTATACCGATTGCACCAGGCCCCGAGAGCCTAGTATGAGACGCTCTCTCAACATTTGCTTTCCAATTGCTTTATTCGAGGAAAGGTGGACGCCACTCTTTTCACAAAGGAGGTCGCTGGGCATGTGCTGAATTTGCAGATTTATATTGATGATATAATTTTCGGGTCCACAAATGAGGAACTCTGCAAACAATTTGAAGAAGTGATGAAGCAAAAGGTTGAGATGTTGTCAATGGGTGAGATGATGTTTTTCCTTGGGCATCAAGTCGATCAGATGCCAGAGGGAACCTTCATACATCAAACAAAATATGTCCACAACGTTCTGGAGAAATTTGGGATGTCTGAGACTACACCAATGTCCACCCCGTTAGTAACTAATCATGGTATTAACCCTGATCTCACCGGAGAGAAGGTCGACGAGACACTATACCGCTCGATGATTGGTTCGCTGATGTACCTCATTGCATCTCGACCCGACATAATGTACCCGACCTGCCTCGCAGCCTGTTATCAGTCGAGTCCTAGATCGTCACACATGGTTATCGTCAAACGGATTCTACACTACCTGAGAGGAACCCCAAGCTTGGGGTTATGGTATCCAAAAGATGGTAAGATCAACTCAAAGTCTACTACAGCAGATTTCGGATGCTGCAAGATCAACTCAAAGTCTACTACAGCAGGATGCCAGTTTTTCGGACCACGTCTGGTAAATTTGCAATGTAAGAAGCAGATGACCGTTGCACTTTCAACGTGTGAAGGAGAATATGTCTCAGCAAGCAGCTGCTGCTCTCAAATTCTGTGGATCCAACAACAAATGCGAGATTACGGTTTACAATTTCTTACTACTCCTATCTATGTAGATAACGAGGCAGTAATCAACATAACAAAAAAACCCGGTACATCATGCTAAAACTAAACACATAAAATTCGACATCACTTCATCTGAGATTGTTTCGAGAAGAAGTTGATTCGAATAGAAAAGATCCAGACCGACGAACAAAAGGCAGATTTACACACAAAACCATTTGATAAGTCACGTTTTCAATACTTATTAGAACTAAATGGTATGAAACTTTTGTCGTCAAGGGGAGCAATAGTTGGCGTTGATGAGAAATCCACAGCAGAGGACGTCGAGAAGCAATCTGCTATGGTTTGTCGCATTTTTCATTGTTTTGGTTTTTAGGGGGAGATAGTGTTATTCAGAAAATACAAAAACATTACAAAATGCAAAAATACAAAAACAATAGAAAATTTTCAAAATGTAAAAAACAATAGAAACCCCAAAAAGAGTTTGTGTAAAAAGAGGAAATGATAGTACATCAGCTAGCCTGTCAAGGTATGCTAAAGAATTGTGATAATTAAAGCATTAAACGGTCTCACTGATGATATGTCGATAGGTTTTTGCACATTTAGTAGACTTTTTCGGGATATAAATAAAAAAATCGTATCTTGCTTATTTCGTGGGGAACGTCTCTCGGATATATAGGTAACCCCTGAAATCTTGTTTGAAAGATTACCCGTTTCTGAGATACTAGGTCGATATACTTAATGATATCTGGGGTTTTATACCAGGACTTTTGATATTGTGGAAGCAATAGCCTAGTCCTCGTATAATACTTTAAGCGCTTTAAAACTCAAAGCCTCCCCTCAGCATAAAAATTGATAAGTATTGAAAAATACAAATCAAGTGCTGTTGTAAAGAAGATCCCTAAGAAGGACACACCGCAAAGTCGAGCCATCATTTCTTTGTCTGAACGGAAGTTCTAACCTGAGCTCTCATGGTCTCGCACTACCCAAAAACATATATCATATAGTATATTCACATGTAAGACTGAATATAGGGAATCTGGATACGAGAGTATATTCTGAGGTGGGACACGCGAATAAGTTAAGTTCTTAATACACCTAATCCGTATCCTGAATTAGTTGAACCTTGCGTGAAAATTTAAGTGGACCAGTATATCGACAATCTAGGTGAACTGTTTTAAAACTTAGTGTGTAATAAGCTCAACGGTGCTTGTGACTCGTTGGTAGCTGATATGATCCTCTAACACACTCACAAAAATATGTTTGTAAATAGTTTACTGTTTTTAGCTTATACCCGAAAAGATTTTCAGTGTGTTTTAGCATAAACTTTCCTAAAATCCAAAAAGATTTTATTTCTGCTTTAGTTTAGACAAACCATTGTGGAAAGCTGATCTTCGGAATCTTGCATGCGATGTAGAAAGTTTTTGGTTGAACGACTGGGTTGAGAGCTAATCAAAATAGTCGGAATTTCAAAAGTTAAACAAGTTAATTAATTTGACACTTTTACATTTCAGAAAAGAGGAAAAAGTCTGAACAAGATGTCAGTTGGTTCGTGTCAGGTCAACCAAGGTCATTAACTTGGACTTGGTAGGCAAATTGAGTAACCAGGGTCATTAACTTAGACCTGGATACTTGAGTGGATGTCTAAAAGTGACCAAAACTGATAAAACTGAGAAATGTTAAAAAAGTTAGAAAATTTGAACAAAGTTGAGATGATCGAATCGATCGGACGACCATCCGATCGGATGACCATCCGAGTGGTGATCAGCTTATATAAGGCAGTCAACACTTGGTCAAGGTCATTTGTTCGAATACTCATCTAATACACATACACTTTTCTCTCAATTGTTCTTGATCTTTGACTCACATTCTTGTCATTCCAATCACATAGGATTGTTGGTTAGCACATCACTCACTATGGGAAAGGTAAGTTTTGCTAATTTCACAGTTGATTTTCATGTTTTTGATGATTATTTGAACCGTCGGTTACCTCAGTGGGTTTAACTTAGATCTAGGCTTGATTAGACTTCATTTATACAAATTGAACATAGATCTAGGTTAATCGGCCATAGATTTAAGATTTTACTGGTCCAGTTTCTTGATAACATCAACTGATTTGTACTTAGAATGATTTATAAGGTCCGATAGCCGACACACTCTTTATCAAATTAGGGCCAAATTAGAAGATTTTAGTAAATATTGAATATAGGGTTTTGATTATCGGCGATATTTCTGAAGGATTTGTGTTCAATTTTGAAAAATGTTGAAAAAATTTGATCTTGACATGATTGATATTCAAATGGTTCTTATTGTTTTGATCGAATGATAATCCGATCGGATGACCATCCGATCTGACGGCCATCCGATCCACTACACTTCATTGTTTGAATAATTCTAAGTGTTGATCTGATTGAGTGATGTTGTTTGTTCATACTGTTCTTCATAATTGATCGAATGATCATTCGATCGGATGACCATCCGATCGGATAACCATCCGATCGAAATACACTTGTAAGATTGAATCATTCTTTGTGAACTTTAATGTTTCACTCGAATGATCATCCGATCGGATGACCATCCGAGTGACATCACTTTCACTTGAATTCATTGTGCTTTATAGAATAAGACTCATCTGAACGGATTACCATCCGGCCAGATGGTCACTCGACAAATAAGTATTGTATAAGAGTGAAAAGGTGTTAGAAAAATTTTCAAAATCTTGAAATTTTTCACTTTGTACTTTATGTCTTGAATTGCGTGCATATTCTGAAAATGATATTCGTGCAGGCAAGAAGTTCTGATTTTCATCCTAAGCACAACTTATACTGCATATTGGAAGAGGACTATCCAAATATCGAGCTATTCAAGGAAGTTATTCCATTTCTAAAAAAGAGCAGAATATGCAAAGCATTGACGGAAAAACATAAATGCTACGAATCACATGTTAGAACATTTTGGAGTGCTGCAAGATATGATGAGAAAGATGAGACGATATATTCTGCCTTCAAGATCAAGGATGACAAAAAGAAGGACATCGATTTGGAAGTAAAGTTTACTGTAGGAGACGTGAGGAGGGTGTTAGATCTGCAAGATAAGGACGAGGATCCTATCATTATTTCAGAAAGATTAAGCAAAGGTTTCTGGCTGCGAATGGGATACACAGGACATATTAATGATAAAGGATACATTAAGTCGAAGTTCTGTAGACCATACAAGTTCCTAGTGCACTGTGTGATTCATGCACTATCGCATAGAAAGGGTGCATATGATGAGACTTTGACTACATAATGAACATTATAGCTTGCTTAGTGCTCAACAGGCAGTATAATATCTCGCAAGTGATTTTCAATCACTTGGTAGATAACATTAAAGGTGAAAAGCATATAATGTACCCTAGGTTCGTACAGATGTTATTAGACGATCGGATTCCAAACCTACCGAAAGATCCAAAGGATGAAAATAAATTGCACCATATGGATAGTGAAACTCTCAAAAGACTGCATAAGTATAAAGGTGTGAAACCAGAGAGTGAGCCAAGGTATAGGCCTAAGTTTGGAAAAATCAAGAAGGCAAATTATGTGGCACCTGAAGGCGATCAATGGAGGCATGCTGATAGTAACTCTGAAGATGAAACAAATCGTTTGAAGGACATGGTTGAAAAGAAGTTAAGGTTTTGGTATGTGAAGGACGAGAAGAAGAGAAAGAGAACGCCTAAGGTTTCTACACCAAAAGTTGTGATCAAGGGTAAACGTGGAAGTCAGGAAGCATCAGAAAGGTTCGTAGATACTTCTTTTGAATATAATTCTAATAATATTAATGTTTGTGTTGCAGAATCAACAAAAAGGAAGTCACCACCAGGGTTGGTAGATGAGTCTGTTATTCCACCGACAGATTTGATCAAAGATGGTGCAGATCTCTTAAAGATGTCATTTGCTGAATACGAGAAGCGATCAGCTGCTGCAGGTGCTCAAATTGTTAATGTTGAAGTTCAGAAGACAGCAGAAAATGTTGAAAAAACTGCAGAGAACATTGAGGCAGCTGGTGAAGGAGTAAAGGAAACACATGTTGAAGGATTGGTATATACAGACTCAAGTGCTACAGAAAGTGATGAAATAGATCCAACAAAGATTGCACCAACGTCGTATGTTAGTGGCAAACAGAAGTTTAAAGGATCGCCTAAGAAAAAGAAAGCGTCTGATGAAGAAGATGCTACTTATGAGCCAACACCAAAGAGAAGAAGAAAGTTCTTAAGAAGCGTAAAGCTCGACCTTCAGGAGCTGTTTCAAGAAGTGTTAGAGCTAGGAAAGACACAACATCTATTCTTCAGCAATCTACAGTAACTCCAGAGGTTCCAGTAGTTGAAAAGAATATTGAAAGCCCTGAGTATGAAAGAGTCGAGAAAGTTGATGTTAGAGATGAAGACATTGAAGTAGAGTGTTGGGGTTAGACAATCAACGCCTCCAGCATCACCTATCAATCCAACAATTTGCATTCCTTTAGATCATGAAAAGACACCTGAAAAGCAGCCAAAGAATGTGGAAGGGCCTCCATCTGCATCAAAGAAAGCTACAACTTCGAGCTCAAGCCACGGATTTCTGAAGGTTTCTGCTGAATTTCCAGATGATCTTCCTTCTGGTGATTTTGATGTTTTTAATGATGGTAAGATAAATATGCTGACAAAGAAGGTTAGTGTGTTGGAGAAAGCTAAGGCTAAAGTTAAAGCAGAGTTGGAAGCAGTTAAAGAAGAGAATGTTGCTTTGAAAAAGTAGTTAGAAGAACATGCTGAAGTGATCGATCAGTTGGGAGATGAGCTTGAGGAGGTAAATGCTCGATACAAAACTGTTGATAATTCTAACAATTTGTTGCATGAAATGTTGGGAGATCTGAGCAAACACGCTTCAAGCGAAAATGAAGCATTGAAGAAAGAAATTGAAGCTTTAAGGGCTGATAAAGTGATAAAGGATGAGTAGCTGAACATGCTTTACACTGTCATTGAACATAAGCTTAGTATAAATGTTCAAGCTGTGTTTGACGAGATAGAGATTCAAAATGTTGAAGCTAGAAGGGCTGAAAGAGAGAAGCGTTTGGCAGAAGAAGCTAAAGAGAAAAGGAGGGTGTAGTGATTGGCACTAAAGAGATTCTAGGATCTTCAAGTCATCCTGAAGGTACTAAAGTTGATAATTCACTTGCCCTTGTTCCTATTGGTGAAGTAATAGATGTGACTCCTGAAGAAATAAGGCTTGACAGAAGAAGTATTGTTGAGAAACGTCACAAAGAAAAAGAAGACGATGAAGAAGAGGAGAGGAGTTGAAAGATCTGTACAAAGATATAGATTATTATAATGGTGATGATGATGGTGATAATGATGATGATAATGATGATCAAGGAGCTACAGGGTTGGTGATTGTGAAGCGTTCAGGCCCTAATACTCTTAATTACTTCTTGAATGACGAGCCGAATGAAAAACAAGAAGATCAACATCATGAAGTGTCTTCTTCTTCTGGAAAACAACATGCTGGTGATCAGGTATTCCTTACAATTCCAAAAGTTGTTTATTTACATGCTGAGCTTGAGGGGGAGTTAGAAGAAAACAGGACCAGAGAGTCCATGTAAGAGGAGTTAGGGATGGATGATGGGGATATGAAGTTAGATATTGAAGACGAGATACCACCCTCTCCTGAAAGAGAATATTCTTTCAAGTTTGTTAATGAAGCTAATAATTTCAAAGATGTGATTATTGAAGAAGGTTCTAATCTTTCTGAAGAAGATACTCCATTTCACTACTCTGGAGTTGACGATGACTTTCCTACTTTGACCGAGTTATTTCAATCTCACAATGAAGACGAAGTGAGAAGGAAAGTAGTGGAAAGGATTAGTACTGAAGGGGTTCCCGAAACTGTACCACAGGAAGATCTACTTGAGGAACGAAAGCGATGGTTCAAGGTGATGCCAAAGGAAAGAAAGTACAAAAGGCCACTTCAATACTTCACTGATCATCCAAATAAATCTCTGGGTGATATTCTCTCGTGGGGCTACTTAGAAGACTTGAAGGTTTATGCAATAAGAAGAGAGTATGGAGTGCAATACTTCGAGTTCTTATCTGAAATTAAGACACTTCCATGGTGGGATGTGGAGGAGCTTGCACAAACAAAGAATATAAAGCAGTTCTATTATGGGTTGGAAGTTAAAATGCATGATCAAAAGCTGTGGAACTACATAAAGCTACAAGCGAAAGAAAACTTTCCTGATTGGAAGCCACACAGGCCTGAACAAGTTGTGAAAATTGATCCTATAACAGGCGAAAAAGACATTACTTTGAAGATCAAACCTCCAAGATGTCTAATGAACATGCCGCTTCGTGCTATGGAGCAAGACTTCTATGAAGATTTCAAGGGTTGGCTCTATAATCAAAGCACAGCGGAAGCAGTGATTTCATTGTTTGACAAGAAAACAGGAGAAACTAGACGTATAAATGTGTTAGATCCGATGTGGCTGGTTAATTGCTCAAAGAAAGATATCAACTGCTTGTTCTTCAACCAGATAATATACAATGAGCCTGACATAGTTCAAGCGCAACAATATTAGAAGATGGTGAATCTGTGCTTCGCGAAAGACATTAATTCTAGAAGGTATTGGGAAACGAAGTTCAAGGATCTAGAGTTGGAAGAATTCTTGAAAGTTGAGCGCCGAAGTGAAAGGTTCAAGAAGATTGCAGAGATAGCAGCTGAACTAGGTCGAAGGAAGTTTGAAAGGCCACCAGATACTGATCAAACGCCTATAGAATCTCAAGAGAACAAGATTCCTAGGTGGCAAACAATCAAGAGATGGTGATCCAGAATATCGCAAGTGGTGGAATGAAATAGGAAGACCATTGAGAAGACAAATGTTAGAAGAAAGGAAAGAGAAGAGACGACAAAAGGCTAGAGAGAGCAGGAGCAACAGGAAGACGCAATGAAGACTATGCAGGAAGGAAGACTGCAACTACATCCAAGGGGGAGTTTGTAGATGCACTATGTCTGAAGCTTCTGTCTGTATTTAGTCTATATTTTGTCCTGTATGTGTCATTGTATAGTTTTGTTTGTATGTTATATCATAACTGGGAGAAAACATAACGAAATTGTATGTTGTAAAGCCCATCTGATCGGATGGCTTGAGTCATCCGGACGGATGATCATCCGGTCGGATGACCATCCGATCGGACGACATAACTTCTCCCAGCTAGCCCACCTATAAATAGGAGAATAGGGGTTCATTTGTAAGAGCTGGTTGCACAGGTGTAACACCTCGAAAAATTTCGTCCAATAATGTCTTGACACGTGTCATAAAGTTCCGTTATGTGAAAACATACTTTAGAGGGACTAAAAGTGACAAACAGTGAAAACTATGGAACGTAAGGGTCCAAAGTGTCAACAATGGATAAATAGGCTCTATGATAACCCCACATAATGTTTATAACCTTTAACGGATGGTTCATGGATCATACGACGCGGAAATTGCACAAAAGTGAAGTATTGTAAACTACAGGGGCCAAAGGTGTCAACATGTTTAATTTATACCTCTGAGTGAACTTTTGGCAGACCCGAAGCTTTGTATAGCTAAAATATACTCACTAGAATATGTGGTAAAAATTTCATGAAGTTTCGTCAACGTATGAGAAAGTTATGGCCAAAACCGTACTTAAGGGACTAAAAGCGTCAACGCCGAATTCAGGGCTTTTCGGTTGAGCGCAAAGTTATCCGAGAGCATTACCATGTTGGTAAAAGTCCTAAGGTTCTTAAAAACCAAGTTTGGGGGTTTACGGGTCGAGAAAAGTAGCCGAAACGGCACGTTCAAGCTCAGGGACCAATTCTGTCAATACACGAAAGTTGTTTAGCTGAAACAGGGGTCAGGCGACCCGCCTGGGAAAGCCCAAGCGGGCCGCGTGGGACTACCAGCGACAGAAAATGGGTTTTGGGTCGAATTGAGTCCGAATTTGAAGTGGAATCCAGTTGTTTTCGCCTCCAATTGCACCAATAACCTTTCATGCATGCCTACATCTACAGTGGCCTCGAAAATTTGTGTTTAAATCAGATTATTGATCACTTTTGGTCATTTGCAATTGAAGAACAAGTGCTCTCAACCTTCAAGAACTTCAAGGCAACTTTCTGGAGGAAATCTGATCAACAAGGCCGACTCCTAGTGATCATTTAACATCTATAGGACTCTTGTAAGCCTTCAATTCGTTCCTTAATCCGTTTTGTAGTGATTATTGCTAAAAGTCAAACTGGGTGTTCATAACCTTTGACTTTCTGATTAAACGGATTTCTTTCAGTAATTTCTCGAATTGAAACTTGTTATAGATTGGTATTTATGTGGGAAACAAACCCTCTAAAGGTTACTAACTGATTCCCACTACATGCATGCTTAATGTCGAGTCAAACCTATTTCTAAAAAGTCAACAGAAGTGATTTTTGTGAAAAATGACATGATTAATGATATAGATGACATGCAACCTGATTGATCATTGAAAATAACTTGTAATATATATATAAATGTGTTTTAATCATTATCAACTCGACAATCTATCGTATAGCCACGAATCGGAACCGAAAGTCTTGTAAAACGATTATTTCGTAGACTATCGATTCGGATTCATACATGCATGTTCGAGATCTGTATTGGAAAGTATTTTTGACTATTTTTATTTTAGTTAAACTTTCTGGAATTTTCTTTGATTGAGTCTATGCTTAGCCTATTCGAATGCTTGTTTCCGGTTTATGCATAAAGTTGACTATTTTGCCCTTTTTGATTTAAAACGGGATTTTTGGAAAAGTGAAAGGATAGAAATCTTTATTTTTATTATATAAACTTGCACCGAAAGTTTCGGATCAGTTGGTGGTCCAGATTGTGAGTTATGGCCATTAGCGTAAAACTATATTATAAATTTACATAAACGGTCCTTTTCGCGTAGAACCCGTTTCTGGCCACGTTTTGGTACAAAACTTTTTACCAACTGATTATATATAATATTCTGGGAATTTTGATGATTTTTAATTAATTTTTGGCTGAACGGATCCTCGATCACCTAGCCGTTTCGGCTTATGTCGGTTTTGACCGTTTTAGCCATAAAAGGAGTTTTACACATCCGTTTGACCCGAAACCTTTTTCTACTGATTTTGTATGATGAATAAATTATTATAAGACTTCTGGAAATATAAAAATCTCAGATTTACTGTGAAAACCCGAAAACGCCCTTAAATCGTATTTTTAGCATTTTAAGCGCATAGTAAGCGTTGTACTTGTTTTAAACCTACAAGACTTATACCTACTGATGTAAATTACATATTTTCATATAATAACAGTAAGTATAATATTTTGAACTCAGGTTTCCAGTTTTGGCATTTTTAGCCCTTGTGAAATTACTAAATTGCCCCTACGGTGCATAGTATGGTTTTAAATGATATATTTGGTATATGGGTCATACCCTACTGATATAATATGTTATATTAAGTATATTTACTGTATGAACCAGACCCGAAACTCAGATTTCTAATTTTATCCATTTATTATCTTTTAAATGACCAAAATGCCCTTCTAAGGCATAAATTGAGTTTAAAATTATCCCGGGCAATATAGGACATAACTTACTGATATAATATCATATTCTAAGCATATTACTTCAGGAAACTTGCATTTGAATCTTTGGTCTACCCGTAACGCCGTTTTCGCGTTCGGTTCGGTTTACGTAACTAGTTTGCGTAAATTGACCGAAACGGGTCAAACGATATCATTTTTATCTCAAAATCCAGAATGTATTTAGTATACCCATATTATACAAGTATTCAAACTTGTCGGGTCTAAATCACATTCTACCCGGTCTTTCGCTTAATCGTGCGTAAACCGTATCATTCCTAAAACTAACCGGTCAAAGCTTAAGCTTAAATAAAAGGCCGTTAGGAATCTAATAGGTTAATTATAAACCTTTGTTCCAGATTAGGAAGCCCGGTAAAAGCTACCAACACTTATCGTTTGTGACTTATACTTGCTCAGGTAAATACATTTTGACTTATTTTCCCTATACGGGCTTGGGGTACGGTATTTAAAATACCGCTTGATCGGGCGCACAAGTCCTGCTCCTTATAGGTGTTCAGTCTTGAATAGCTTGTGCGACTTCGTTTAAACAGTTTTGTCTTACTTAAAAGGCTTTGGGGGGTTGTTGACCATGTCCCGGATATCCTTGGCATTATCTTACGAGATGGCCACGACCAGAGCACGGGGTGTAGGCGTACACCCGTCGTGTATAACTCTTTGATGTGGTGTGTCAATTAAATCTCTAGCCCGGACAGTAGATCCCGGGCCACCAGAGATATAAGTGCATGTAATTCGTTCACAAGTTTATATTATATAATTATCCCAAGTTAATAAAAAAATATTTATGCCTTGTGCATTTAAATAAATTTTCAATCATTTTCAAAATGAGTCAGTCGATTTGTATTTACCAGTGTAAACTGACGTATTTTTCCCAAAAGATTAAGTGCAGGTACTATACGGAAATAGGCTGGCTGTTTCCTAGAGAGCGTCCACAATAGTCTCGCAAACTCGGACGACATTTATCTGTTGAACTATTTATTTCTATTTTATTTGATCCGCCTGTGGATCCATTTCAACCACTGTGATATTTATTATTGCACTTTATTTAAAGTTGAAATGTTTCTATTCTGCTTCCGCTGTGCATTATTATATTGTGTTGATTGTCTATGACGATGCCAACTACGTCACTGTACCCCACACCGGGCCCACCGGTGACACGTGGAATTCGGGGTGTGACAGGTTGGTATCAGAGCCAACGCTGAGTGAATTAAACACTATCCTAACGTGTTTAATCTCAGTTACACAATTGCACATTCCTCGATTTTCGAGTCTAGACAAAGAACTTAGGAAATGTTCGACATTTCGTTTAATTTATTTTATTATTTATTATTGCATTGTCTTATATATTTTGTTGTGCAACTTGTTTGACTTTTGACAGGATCAGGATGCCGCCAAGGATGAGAGGTCGTGGAGGATTTCCTACATCGCACGATCATGAGGCTGGTCCCTCGCATAGGCGGGCTCCATCTGCTACACACCACACAGCCGCCAACGACCTTTGGAGGTCTATTGCCGAGCCTGCTAGGCATTCGGTTTCCGCGAGCACTTCTCCGTCATTACCCCACTCGTTTGGGCCCCATTCGGAGAACGGGCCCCATGATTCGCTTGGATCATACATACCGTTGCACCAGTCACCACACCAGCACCCAGCGCCAGCCTACCAGGGTTTGTATAACCCTAATGCTTATGTGGAGGAGCCAGTGGGCCATAACCCACTTGGACAGGAGGACCACTTTTCTGGTGGTCACGAGATGGACGTAGACGAGGAAACGGACCCTTCGCTCCCACCATCAGGTACACCAAACCACCCGATTGAGATATCGGATGGGTCGCCATACACAGGATCACCATTTAATGGTGTGGACAGCTTCCAGGAGAGGTTCAAGCAGCATGATTGGTACTTCACCCCTAGCCACAACTCTCCTATGCTTCAATCACTCCATGGTACTCCGATGCTTCAATCGCTCCATGGTTCGCCGGTGCACTCACAGCACCACTCGCAGCAGCAGCAGCTCCAGCAGCAGCCGCCTCTACCGCAGGACCTATCTGAGGCCCTGTGGCGTGACGTGATCACTCCGTCACCATCGCCGCCGCCAGTTTTACCTCCTCCGCCTCAGAGGCCTAGGAGGAATGCGCGCATGTCTACGCGCGGAGGGATTCGCATAGGCACCCCTCCACGTGTTAGTAGCAGCCGCTACACGTCTCTACCCGGGGAGTCTGAGACAGGGGAGTCTCAGCATCCCGTATCGGAGGTTACTTCTGTTCCGATCCCGCCTCTGCCGCCGCAGAATTTTGGAGAGCCGATTCCGGCTTATGCTAGTGCCGCTCAGTTCAACCCGTTCGAGCAAGTATTCCCTCAGGGTTATGATTACACGGGAGACCCTTATTGGCAAGCTGTGAACTACAGCTCACTCCCACATAGTGGTCCACTTGGAGACCCTTGGGCTGCTGGCCCATCTACTTTTGGTTACCCTCCGGGTTACCAGCAGCCACCGCAGCCGCAGCCTTACCAGCCGCCGCAGCCGCAGCACTACCAGCCACCACCACCGGCGCCTATGATGTCGCCGCCGCAGGTTCAGGAGATCCTGCAGGGGATTGATAGCATGCGACGCGAGTTTCAGCACAATATGCGAGAGGATCGCCGACGCACCAGTGGCTTGTTTAAGAAGGTGTTCGATTTGCTCAAGGGTAAGAGCAAGAAGGATCGTTGAATCCTTCGATTATTATTGCATGTACTCATGTCCCTGCGTGGACATTTATTCCAGTACTCTGCCCCTGCGTGGGTATATTTATCTATCTTTCTCTACCCCTGTGTGGGTATGTTATCCTGTTAACCCCTGCGTGGGTTTGTTCTATTTTATTTTGTTATTGTTGTACTTGTTTAGCCCCTGCGCGGGCATGTTATTCATGCTAGTTATGTTATTTCAAAGTCCCGTTTAGGGCAATTATGTACTGGTATTTTATTGAAAATTTAAATGGTTAATTTGAATTTATCATTTTAATTATATGCATGAATATAATATTAAAATAATGGAAAATATCAATTTTTATTTGATTTGCCATTTTATAAGAATCTTAGTAAGGTATAACCTAGCCTGAATGCCTTATTAACAGGCCTGGCCCTGATGGTAAAACCTGGTTGAAAGGATTCAACTCCCTGTTAACATCTGAGAACATGTTAACATTCTGGGCTAAGCGTGATCTGTAGAATCACACGACCCACCTTTTTAATAAATTATCTACAGATTCTATCTGTATACAAGTCTATTAATGGCTTGATACCTACGGGTTATGACTAGGTCATATAGTGGCAGTTGTGGTCTATGACTCCCTGCCTAGTAAAGAAATATCTACAGATTATATCTGTACACAAGTCTATTAATGGCTTGATACCTACGGGTTATAACTATGTTATATAATGACAGTTGTGGTTTATGACTCTCTGTCTAGTAAAGGATTATTTGTTTAATTATACAATTTATAGTCCTATAAAAATCTAAATTTATAATTTAGTGATTGTCCTTGTGACTAGGCCTATGGTGCCAATATATATATTTTCATTCCTTGATTGCTAATAAGAGCCTGAATGAAATTTATTAAATTAACTGCTAAGGTTTTGATACCATGGTTAATAAATCGTCTAGGACGATAATACTGTTAGGTTCTAAATAAGACCTTGTCCTTTATTGTAGCTTAAAGCTACGATGGCCAAATCGGAAGAAACCAACAGTCATTCTGGGGAACGCTCAGATAATGCAAAGATTCACGTTACCGGTGCAGAATTGCAAGCACTGATTGATAATGCTGTCGCCAAGGCTATGGATAGGCAGTTCAGAGAATCTAGTGGTACTCAGAGTAGAACCCGCTCAGTGACGCATGTCAAGGCTAAGACTCATTCTGGGGCTCATAGTAAGCCGCCGTCTAAAAAGAGTGAGCCAAAGAAAGTTGAGGGTGATAATCATTCCTCCAACCACAGCAGCGTCCCAAAGCAGGAGATTGAGCTGAAGCATGACACGTACAGCAGGTCCTGTACGTACAAGTATTTTGTATCCTGCAAGCCCAGAGATTTCACTGGGGAGAAAGGAGCCGTCGACTGCATGACGTGGATTGACGAGATGGACACTGTAGTTGATATCAGCGGGTGTGCTGATAGGGACGTCGTTAAGTACGTGTCCCAGTCATTCAAAGGAGATGCATTAGCATGGTGGAAGTCACTCCTACAAGCTGCCGGTAAGGCCACACTGTACAGTTTGTCATGGGAACAGTTTGTGGCCCTGATTAAAGAGAACTTCTGTCCGCAGCACGAGGTCGAGCGAATTGAATCGGATTTTGTATCCTTAGTCATGAAGAACCTCGATTGTCAAGCGTATCTTACTACGTTCAACACGCTGTCTCGTTTAGTGCCTTACTTGGTGACCCCGGAGCCACGTAGGATTGCTCGATTCATTGGGGGTCTGGCACCGGAGATTAAAGCCAGCGTCAAAGCTTCAAGACCTACAACATTTCGATCCGTAGCGGATCTATCCCTCTCCCTCACTCAAGACGTGGTTAGATTGAGAGCCATGAAGAGCTCTGAGGAGAACAAACGGAAACGTGAGGATGACACCTCACGAAGATCTGAAAAGCGACATAGAGGGAACAACGACCACAGGAAAGGGTCGGGGTCTAGGAAAAATGATCATCAGTCGGGTGAGAAACCCAGATGCAAGATCTGCAGGAGGCACCACTTTGGGAGGTGTCGGTTGGAAACGAAATCCCAGTCTTCTGAGAAACGATGTGGGATCTGCAAGTCCACAGACCATAAAGCTGTGAATTGCAAGAAGATGAAGGATGCAACCTGTTTTGGTTGCAACGAAAAAGGTCATATTCGGCCCAACTGTCCTAAGTTTGCAAAGAAGGCCGAGGAAGGGAAGAAGACTAATGCGAGAGTCTTCAAAATGGACGCAAAGGAAGCAGTCCTTGACGATAACGTCATTACCGGTACGTTTCTTGTAAACGATGTTTTTGCTAGAGTCTTGTTTGATTCAGGAGCTGATAAATCGTTTGTAGATAATAAGTTTTGTAAACTGTTAAACCTTCCTGTTAAAACCTTAAGCGTGAAATATGAGGTGGAATTAGCCGATGGAACCATAGAAACCGCCTCGACTGTCCTAGATGGATGTGTTATATCCATTAGGAATCACTCTTTCCCGTTATCCTTGCTTCCCTTTAAGCTAGCTGGATTCGACATAGTGATAGGCATGGATTGGTTGTCTAGTAACCAATCCCAGATTCTGTGCAACAGAAAGCAAGTAATAGTTAAGACTCCGTCTGGTGAGTCACTTACTATTCAAGGAGATACCCAGCATGGATTGCCGGAGCAAGTGTCCATGCTCAAAGCATCCAGATGCATGCAGAAGGGATGTGTCATTTATATGGCACAAGTTACCATTGATGAGCCGAAGCCGAAGATTGAAGATATTCCTGTTATATCGGAATATCCTGAAGTTTTCCCTGAAGAACTACCCGGTTTGCCACCGGATAGACAAGTAGAGTTTCGGATAGATATCATACCAGGTGCAGCACCTGTAGCAAGAGCACCATACAGATTGGCACCAACGGAGATGAAGGAGTTGAGGACGCAGTTGGATGAGCTTTTAGCTAAAGGCTTTATTAGACCTAGCTCGTCTCCTTGGGGAGCACCAATCTTGTTCGTTAAGAAGAAGGACGGTTCGATGCGTCTGTGCATCGATTACCGTGAGCTTAACAAGGTCACTATCAAGAATAGGTATCCGTTACCCAGGATCGACGATCTGTTCGATCAGTTGCAAGGAGCAAGCTATTTCTCCAAGATTGACCTGAGGTCAGGTTATCATCAGTTGAAGGTCAAGGAAGAAGACGTACACAAGACCGCGTTTAGGACTCGTTATGGACATTACGAGTTCCTAGTGATGCCGTTTGGGCTCACTAACGCACCAGCCGCGTTCATGGATCTCATGAATCGCGTCTGCAAACCTTATTTAGATAAGTTCGTCATAGTCTTTATTGATGACATTCTTATCTACTCGAAGAGCCAAGCCGAACATGAGAATCACCTTCGTTGTATTCTCAAACTTCTGTATCAAGAGAAGCTTTATGCCAAATTCTCGAAGTGTGAGTTTTGGCTTCGTGAAGTCCAGTTCCTTGGACATGTTGTAAGCGAGCGTGGTATCCAAGTAGATCCCGCTAAAGTAGAAGCAGTCATGAATTGGCAGGAGCCGAAGACTCCTACGGAAATTCGCAGTTTCCTCGGGTTGGCAGGATATTATAGGAGATTCATCGAGAACTTCTCAAGGATTGCTGCGCCCCTAACCTCATTGACTCGTAAGAAGATTAAGTTTGATTGGGGCCCTAAGCAGCAGGAATCCTTTGACATTCTGAAGCAGAAGCTGAGCAATGCGCCAGTATTGACGTTGCCAGATGGTATAGATGAATTTGTGGTGTATTGTGATGCATCACATACTGGCATGGGCTGCGTACTCATGCAGAAAGGCAAAGTCATTGCCTACGCTTCTCGACAGCTCAAGGTGCATGAGAAGAACTACACCACCCACGATTTGGAATTGGGTGCGGTTGTATTTGCTTTGAAGCTATGGAGACATTACTTGTACGGAACCAAGTGCATAATTTATTCGGATCACAAGAGTCTTCAGCACCTGTTCAATCAGAAGGAATTGAACATGCGTCAAAGGCGATGGATGGAAACTCTCAATGACTATGATTGCGAGATACGATACCATCCAGGCAAGGCAAATGTGGTTGCCGACGCCTTAAGCAGAAAAGAAAGGGTTAAACCGATCAGAATCAATGCCAAGCGCATTGAGATAAGGAATAGTTTGAATGAAAGGGTGTTAGCTGCACAGAAGGAAGCTGTGCTGGAAGCTAACTATCCTGCAGAAAAGTTGGGAGTAACTGAGGAGCAGTTATCCCACGACAAAGATGGAATGCTACGCCTAAACGGACGAATATGGGTTCCAGTATATGGAGGACTTCGGGATGTTATCCTCCAGGAGGCCCACAGCTCTAAATATTCAGTTCATCCTAGGGCAGATAAGATGTACCAGGATTTGAAGTCAAACTACTGGTGGATTGGTTTGAAAAAGTCCGTGGCCGAGTATGTGGCCAAGTGTTTGACTTGTGCGCAAGTCAAGGCTGAGCATCAGAAGCCGTCAGGTTTGCTTCAACAACCTGAAATTCCCAAATGGAAATGGGAAATGGTGACAATGGATTTTATCACCAAGTTGCCGAAGACGAAAAAGGGAAATGATACCATATGGGTCATAGTTGACAGACTGACCAAGTCAGCTCATTTTCTACCCATCAAAGAGACGTATAGCTCAGATATGTTAGCACAATTATACGTCGATAAGATAGTAGCGCTACATGGTATACCTATATCTATTATCTCTGACAGAGATACTAGATATACGTCACATTTTTGGAAGAGTTTCCAACAGTCGTTGGGCACTCGTTTGAATTTTAGTACGGCTTATCATCCTCAGACTGATGGTCAGAGTGAGCGTACTATTCAAACTCTGGAAGACATGCTTCGAGCATGTGCGATCGACTTGGGTGGTAGTTGGGATAAGCACCTACCACTGATTGAATTCTCCTACAACAATAGCTACCATTCCAGCATAAAGGCTGCGCCTTTTGAGGCCCTATACGGTAGAAAGTGTAGATCGCACATTTGTTGGGCAGAAGTTGGAGATGTCCAGTTGTCTGGACCAGATATCGTCTTTGAGACGACAGACAAGATCGTTCAGATCCGTGATCGTTTGAAAGCTGCCAGGGATAGGCAGAAAAGTTATGCGGATCCTAAGCGCAAAGATTTTCACTTTGATGTGGGTGAAAAAGTGTTGCTCAAAGTATCGCCTTGGAAAGGTGTGATGAGATTTGGAAAGAAAGGCAAGCTGAGCCCGAGATACATAGGACCTTTCGAGATAATCGAACGTATCGGGTCAGTCGCTTACAAGTTAAACTTGCCTGAAGAGCTTAGTGCCGTTCATAATGTGTTTCACATCTGTAATTTAAAGAAGTGTTTCGCTGACGATTCACTGGTTATACCGCATACAGATATACACATAGACGAAAGTCTAAAGTTTGTTGAAAAACCTTTGTCGATTGAGGATCGACAGGTAAAGAAGCACGTGCCTATTGTCAAGGTCAAATGGGATGCCCGTAGAGGTCCCGAATACACGTGGGAAGTGGAATCCACGATGCAAGAGAAATATCCCCATTTGTTTGAATAAATCTCGGGGTCGAGATTTCTTTTAAGGGGGTGAGGATGTAACACCTCGAAAAATTTCGTCCAATAATGTCTTGACACGTGTCATAAAGTTCCGTTATGTGAAAACATACTTTAGAGGGACTAAAAGTGACAAACAGTGAAAACTATGGAACGTAAGGGTCCAAAGTGTCAACAATGGATAAATAGGCTCTATGATAACCCCACATAATGTTTATAACCTTTAACGGATGGTTCATGGATCATACGACGCGGAAATTGCACAAAAGTGAAGTATTGTAAACTACAGGGGCCAAAGGTGTCAACATGTTTAATTTATACCTCTGAGTGAACTTTTGGCAGACCCGAAGCTTTGTATAGCTAAAATATACTCACTAGAATATGTGGTAAAAATTTCATGAAGTTTCGTCAACGTATGAGAAAGTTATGGCCAAAACCGTACTTAAGGGACTAAAAGCGTCAACGCCGAATTCAGGGCTTTTCGGTTGAGCGCAAAGTTATCCGAGAGCATTACCATGTTGGTAAAAGTCCTAAGGTTCTTAAAAACCAAGTTTGGGGGTTTACGGGTCGAGAAAAGTAGCCGAAACGGCACGTTCAAGCTCAGGGACCAATTCTGTCAATACACGAAAGTTGTTTAGCTGAAACAGGGGTCAGGCGACCCGCCTGGGAAAGCCCAAGCGGGCCGCGTGGGACTACCAGCGACAGAAAATGGGTTTTGGGTCGAATTGAGTCCGAATTTGAAGTGGAATCCAGTTGTTTTCGCCTCCAATTGCACCAATAACCTTTCATGCATGCCTACATCTACAGTGGCCTCGAAAATTTGTGTTTAAATCAGATTATTGATCACTTTTGGTCATTTGCAATTGAAGAACAAGTGCTCTCAACCTTCAAGAACTTCAAGGCAACTTTCTGGAGGAAATCTGATCAACAAGGCCGACTCCTAGTGATCATTTAACATCTATAGGACTCTTGTAAGCCTTCAATTCGTTCCTTAATCCGTTTTGTAGTGATTATTGCTAAAAGTCAAACTGGGTGTTCATAACCTTTGACTTTCTGATTAAACGGATTTCTTTCAGTAATTTCTCGAATTGAAACTTGTTATAGATTGGTATTTATGTGGGAAACAAACCCTCTAAAGGTTACTAACTGATTCCCACTACATGCATGCTTAATGTCGAGTCAAACCTATTTCTAAAAAGTCAACAGAAGTGATTTTTGTGAAAAATGACATGATTAATGATATAGATGACATGCAACCTGATTGATCATTGAAAATAACTTGTAATATATATATAAATGTGTTTTAATCATTATCAACTCGACAATCTATCGTATAGCCACGAATCGGAACCGAAAGTCTTGTAAAACGATTATTTCGTAGACTATCGATTCGGATTCATACATGCATGTTCGAGATCTGTATTGGAAAGTATTTTTGACTATTTTTATTTTAGTTAAACTTTCTGGAATTTTCTTTGATTGAGTCTATGCTTAGCCTATTCGAATGCTTGTTTCCGGTTTATGCATAAAGTTGACTATTTTGCCCTTTTTGATTTAAAACGGGATTTTTGGAAAAGTGAAAGGATAGAAATCTTTATTTTTATTATATAAACTTGCACCGAAAGTTTCGGATCAGTTGGTGGTCCAGATTGTGAGTTATGGCCATTAGCGTAAAACTATATTATAAATTTACATAAACGGTCCTTTTCGCGTAGAACCCGTTTCTGGCCACGTTTTGGTACAAAACTTTTTACCAACTGATTATATATAATATTCTGGGAATTTTGATGATTTTTAATTAATTTTTGGCTGAACGGATCCTCGATCACCTAGCCGTTTCGGCTTATGTCGGTTTTGACCGTTTTAGCCATAAAAGGAGTTTTACACATCCGTTTGACCCGAAACCTTTTTCTACTGATTTTGTATGATGAATAAATTATTATAAGACTTCTGGAAATATAAAAATCTCAGATTTACTGTGAAAACCCGAAAACGCCCTTAAATCGTATTTTTAGCATTTTAAGCGCATAGTAAGCGTTGTACTTGTTTTAAACCTACAAGACTTATACCTACTGATGTAAATTACATATTTTCATATAATAACAGTAAGTATAATATTTTGAACTCAGGTTTCCAGTTTTGGCATTTTTAGCCCTTGTGAAATTACTAAATTGCCCCTACGGTGCATAGTATGGTTTTAAATGATATATTTGGTATATGGGTCATACCCTACTGATATAATATGTTATATTAAGTATATTTACTGTATGAACCAGACCCGAAACTCAGATTTCTAATTTTATCCATTTATTATCTTTTAAATGACCAAAATGCCCTTCTAAGGCATAAATTGAGTTTAAAATTATCCCGGGCAATATAGGACATAACTTACTGATATAATATCATATTCTAAGCATATTACTTCAGGAAACTTGCATTTGAATCTTTGGTCTACCCGTAACGCCGTTTTCGCGTTCGGTTCGGTTTACGTAACTAGTTTGCGTAAATTGACCGAAACGGGTCAAACGATATCATTTTTATCTCAAAATCCAGAATGTATTTAGTATACCCATATTATACAAGTATTCAAACTTGTCGGGTCTAAATCACATTCTACCCGGTCTTTCGCTTAATCGTGCGTAAACCGTATCATTCCTAAAACTAACCGGTCAAAGCTTAAGCTTAAATAAAAGGCCGTTAGGAATCTAATAGGTTAATTATAAACCTTTGTTCCAGATTAGGAAGCCCGGTAAAAGCTACCAACACTTATCGTTTGTGACTTATACTTGCTCAGGTAAATACATTTTGACTTATTTTCCCTATACGGGCTTGGGGTACGGTATTTAAAATACCGCTTGATCGGGCGCACAAGTCCTGCTCCTTATAGGTGTTCAGTCTTGAATAGCTTGTGCGACTTCGTTTAAACAGTTTTGTCTTACTTAAAAGGCTTTGGGGGGTTGTTGACCATGTCCCGGATATCCTTGGCATTATCTTACGAGATGGCCACGACCAGAGCACGGGGTGTAGGCGTACACCCGTCGTGTATAACTCTTTGATGTGGTGTGTCAATTAAATCTCTAGCCCGGACAGTAGATCCCGGGCCACCAGAGATATAAGTGCATGTAATTCGTTCACAAGTTTATATTATATAATTATCCCAAGTTAATAAAAAAATATTTATGCCTTGTGCATTTAAATAAATTTTCAATCATTTTCAAAATGAGTCAGTCGATTTGTATTTACCAGTGTAAACTGACGTATTTTTCCCAAAAGATTAAGTGCAGGTACTATACGGAAATAGGCTGGCTGTTTCCTAGAGAGCGTCCACAATAGTCTCGCAAACTCGGACGACATTTATCTGTTGAACTATTTATTTCTATTTTATTTGATCCGCCTGTGGATCCATTTCAACCACTGTGATATTTATTATTGCACTTTATTTAAAGTTGAAATGTTTCTATTCTGCTTCCGCTGTGCATTATTATATTGTGTTGATTGTCTATGACGATGCCAACTACGTCACTGTACCCCACACCGGGCCCACCGGTGACACGTGGAATTCGGGGTGTGACAACAGGTTGCTTGGTTTGTCTCTGAGGTGGAGCTCTGTTCATTTCTCACCGAAACTTTTTATTTGCACAATCTTTGAATGAGAATGGAAGCTTTAAACGTTGAACTCGTTGTTGATTCTACTTCTACATTGTGTATGGATTCCGCACGTCTACAGTGATCGATCCGACCTGAGTTATTCAATCTAGAACCGAATCAACCGGTCCTCACAGGTTGAAACGTGGCTAGGCATATGGGTAGGAAATGGAAATATATATGAAGTAGCTAATGATTCGACCCGGTCTTTTATTACTATCTTAACAAACTTAAACTTCTATATACAATACATCCCAACATTTTTTTCTTTTCTTTTCATTGCTTTTTCTCTGTTTTTTTTCTTTTCATTTTTTTTTCATTTTTTTTCATTTTCTTTTTTTAACAAACAATTGAAACATCACATAACAAGCATTTTAATATAAAATGCTAATACTACTAGACCGGGTCGAATACGGGTGAATTTTTGAGGAACTAGGCACGGGTTAACAAACGATCGGCTTAAAGCTCAAAATGGCTACTAAAAGTCCAAACCCCCGCCCCTCTCACTACCATGCTCATATATATAATTTATGAGGTCCAACCCCCCAAATCCCACACACCAAGACCAGGCTACCTAAATGCCTTTATCCTTTTCACATACATACCAAGCTAAGGCCTCAAACCGAATCCAAGCACAAGTTCAAATGCACCCGCACCCATTACCACTCTCATCAAAGAAAATATTTCTAACAATTCAAATAAGTGGCTCAAACTCTTACCAAGAAAAGGGGTTTACGGGGTTGCCGGTGTGTTATGCGGTTTCAATACTTTAAGTTTTCAAATTTAGACCATTTTTTGCTTGATTGTTAAAATTTTTCAAAAATTTCCCCCCATCCCCACAATTGGGATACATTGTCCCCAATTTATGGTTTCTGAAGGGAAAGATCGCTAAAAAACACACCAAACTTTTCTTTTATAATAAGAAAAAGCAAACAAACTAACTACCAATATTTCAAAGCTAAAGAACATGACAAGTCTAAGGAAAGAGTACATGGACCTGATGAAGTTTGACATAACATATGTTGTAAATGATCCGATTTCCTATCACCACCTTCACACAACTATCCGCACATCTTCCCCACACTTGAGTGTTTCCAAAGCCTTGAAACATAGAAAAATAAAGAAATAACAAGGTCAGTGAAAAACCCCGGGTTGCCTCCCGAGCAGCGCTAAGTTTTCGGGTCTTCAGCCAGACCTGCCATCTCCATCACTACATCGTGCCATTCAGTAAAATGCATCCGTCCCGTTTCGATTCGGTGAGTAATCAAATACACTCCTACTTGATCCCGTATGCTTTTCTTCACGATCCGGTGGGTGATTTATTTTCATTCTTTGACACACCTTTTTCATACAATCACTAGACTCGCTATCCTTCCCCTCAATGGACTCATAACTAATCACTCTAGTTTGAACATCAAAGGACAACTTACGGTTCTTTTCGGTCATAGTAATAATCCCGTCTCTATAATTGATTTGAGCATTTGCTGTGTATAGAAACGGTCGACCTAAGATTACCCTTTGTTGTGCTGCCATTTTGGTAGAAGCATAGTCTAGGACCAAAAAATCCACCGGGCATTCAAATTCTCCCAATCGAATCATAACATTCCTAACCACTCCCCGTGGACGCCTCCAAATTTCATCCGCCAAGCTCACCATGGTGTCTATATCTTGAAGCCGGCCAAAGTCATAGATATCATATAAATCGCCTGGTAACACACTCATGCCTGCCCCGTAGTCCAATAATGCTTGAGGAATTTTCAATTTTCCCACTCGGATAGGCACGAGTGGTGCTCCATGCTCTTTGTCAATTTCAACTTCGGCGTCCTTTCCTATACCTGCATTCACTTGACACAAAGAGGTTAGAAATGTTTCATTAAATTCACTATTAGGAACGGTGCTTACCACATTGATGTTAACGCTTTTGATATTTTTGGGGTTTGTCACCGTGTCACTCGGTAGTTGACCTTTGCTCTTTTTCAAGAGTGCTACCTCAGTTGCAAGTTGACCCATTTAAGTGGTCAAAGATTGGATAGCTTTATCACGGATTTCATCTTTTTGCATGCTAACATCGTCCATTTTTTTTCTTCGTTGCATCTCTAGTTGCATTGCCTTGAGCAAATCCATAACTTCATTCCCACTCGAAACAACTTAGCCCGAAGACCTACTTTGATCATTACCCGGTTGTTGGAATTGCTTTTGAACACCTTGATTATTAAATTGTTGACAAGGAACATAATTTCCTTGATTTCATTAGAAATTAGGATTGGCTTGGTTGGACAGATTTCCATAACGAAAGTTTGGGTGATTTCTCAATCCGGGGTGGTAGGTGTTCGAATTCATATTATAATTCCTACCACCTTCCCCTTGGCCTTGAACCGCATTCACCCCTTCAAATTGTTCTTAGGCTCCCAAACAATTTTCTGCCGCATGATCCAACTCATTACAAATTGAACAAACATCATATACCTGGTTTGTAGTTTGAACTCCACCATCATCCACATCATGCACTTGTGGCCTAGTAATAGCTAGTCTCGCTCTCCTAGATGACTGAGCCTTTCTCTTTGATGTGACCGCTATTTGCTCCAAAAATGCCAAGTCATCTTGCTCGTAATTGGTACCGAATGTACCATTCGTGATAGACATTAAATCACGAGTATCTTCGGAATTCAACCCCTCATGAAACGTATTCAACAATTCCCACAACTCTATCCCATGATGAGGGCAATTCTTTATCATCAAATTGAACCGTTCGAAAGCTTCATGGAACATTTCTCCTTGGTGTTGTTAGAAGCTTCTCAAACTTCTTCTCGCATCGTTGGTCTTTTGGGCCGTGAATAATTCATCCAAAAATATTTGTTGCATTTATGCCCTTGTATATATTGATGCCGACGGTAAGGTGTAAAACCATTTCTTTGCCTAGTCTTCTAAAGAAAACTAAAAAACTACCAACTTAACTTAATCTGACGAAAACCCTTGCCCACTTATAGTATTGCATATCGAATCATATGCCTCCAAATGAAAATAAGGCTCCTCCATTGCTAGACCCTTATACTTTGGAAGACTTTGTAGAGAATTCGTTCTAACTTCAAAAGTCCTTCCTTGATTGTTTTGAGGAATGACTATCGGTGAAGGATTGTTAGTTTCACCGGCCTAAAATGTGCTTCTATACCTCTCACGGCATCCTGATTATGTCTTCGTGGCATGCCTAATCGAACTCTTGGACGTGGTGGACCCATCGGTCTTTAAACCTGTGGTCTTTGAGGCCCGAATTGTTGAGGCGGTGGTTGAAACATTGGCCCCACATGTTGTTGTTGTTGCGGAATTTGTCTCTGAATTAGTAGACCTTGTGTTGGCAATTGTTGAGGAACAATTGGTTGTATCACTTGTTGTTGTTGAGGTGCTCTACCATAACCTTGGATTGCCTCCATTCTCCGCCCTTGCACAATAGTATATCCTCCTTGATCTCCATCTCCCCATAAACATACCCTTCTTCTTCATATCCCCAAAATGCTTCCTCATATCCATCATTAAACCCATCCCCTCTTGCTCCCATAGCTTGTAGAAACTTTGGTGCTTGATATTGTACCCCCGGTTGAAAAGGTGATTGAAATGAAGGAGCAGAATGGACTATGGATGGACCTGGTTGAAATAGACCGAGTGGTATTTCTTGTGATGAGGATGATTGTCCAGATGTTGGGAAGAAAGATGAAAGCTGTGGAACGGTTGATGACGGGTTATAGCTAAAAGTATGCTCGGTTTGGGTACTTGTGGGTAAGGTGGTGTTGGTTGGTTTAATTTCAGGTGTTGATGTAGGAATGGTAGAATTTGGTGCAGGTGTAGATGGTGTTGGTTGACCCATAGTGGGTGGTGGTTGTGGTGGATCCATTGTTCTGACCGGTGTAACTGGTGTTGTAGGTGTTGTAGGTGAACCACTAATTTTGTTTTCTTGTAATAAGACTCGGTTTCTTCTCAAAGTTCGTTCAATCTCCAGATCGAATGCTAATGTTGATAGCTTGTGAGAGCCTCTAGTATGCATGCACCTGTAAATACCTGCACACTAAACACAACCAGTGTAAACCCGAAAAATAACAAACTAAAACTATCAAAAGATAACACACGTTGCGCACTACTCCCCGGCAACGGCGCCAAAATTTGGCATGAGGTCGAAGTCTCAATCAAATTTAGTCCAATTACTACTAATAGTTAGCGGTAAGTGGGTATCGAACACAGGGAGTTTGTGGAATATGCGTTATCTAAATGGTTTATCTAAAATAGCTAAAGTTAACTAAATTGCAAGAAAAGTAAATTCAGAATTTTGGTTGTTTGATTTTAAGAACTAAGATTAACTAATTAAATTGCAAATCAACAATTGGTTTTGTAAACAGTTTAGGAGGAAGCGACCATCCTAGGTTTCCGGTTTCAATTGACATTCATGTTCAAATTCAACTAGAGTGAAGCACATAGACATGGCTCATGTGCAGTTACTTGTTTGTGATAAAAGGGAACTAAGTACTCGGATTACAAGAATGCGAGTTTGTTACCAATGACCAATTAATCAATATCCGGCCCTAATCCCTCCCATAATATCGCCAAGAACGTATAGTTTTGACTATGATCAAAACATAAATTAACAATTTACAAACAAACATCAACACAACATAATAAACAAACAAGCATTGCAAGTCTATTATTCTAGAAATACGAACAAGAACACAAATGTCTTAAACAAACCTTCAACCTAGGATGATCACCATAAGTTTAGCCACTCATGACTTGGCACATCGTCATCACACAAATATTAATGTTCATATGAATAGAAAACACAAACCATTTGTTTAGAATTGTTTAGAACAAAGTAGAACAAGCCAAAATCGCCCAAGAAGTGCTCCAAAACCTTCCACAATGATTGGACGATGAAAAGGCACCATAAACAACCTTAAATGAGGGAGTTACAAGTTTCACGTCAGTCTCCACCGTAAGCTACGATGGCCACCGTAGCTTATGGTGGCTTGAAATGGCCTACGGTGGGTTTAAACTGGCATACGTTGACAATTTTTGTGAGGGACCACCGTAGCCTACGGTGGTCACCGTAAGCTATGGTGGCTTTAGCTAAGAAATTTTGTTTTCTTCATAACTTTCTCGTTTCAACTCTGTTTTCTTCGCTGTTTCCGCCCACGTTCTCGTAATTTCATCCTCTATCATGTTATCTTCTTAATTCTTCAATTCCAACAATTGACTTTTTTCATTTATTCTCCGGCTTTCAATCTCCAATCCAGTCACGCCCATTCGAAGCTTCATTTCCACACTTTTAAGCCCCAAATATACCTGAAACACAAGCAACCATAGTTATCTAATTCAAGATAAATACATGGATAAATGCGGGATTAAATTATACTTTGTAACCCTTAAGGGTCATCCTACGGACTACCCGTCACCTATACTTGACTCTTACAATCCGGGATGTTACAATGAAGTGTATCGATCAATAAATTGGTTGAATGTGGAACCTGCACCAAAGGCATGCTGGATGTTGTTTCCCTACACAGGATTATTGGTGGCTCAAAAATTTGGTGTGATTGTTCAATATTTAATCAATGGTATTTGTCAAACTTACTTCCCCATGTTCAATGGTCTGGAGGTTTTCCCGAACCATTCCGTTTTATCGATTGCTTATGTGGAAGGTGGCCATTTCATCATGGTTAAGTTAACGGATGATTGACTGATGCCAGTACCAGATGGACTTTCGAGTATATACCGAAGTATAAAAGCTATGGAATGGGAGACAATGTACATGTCTCGTGTTACACAGGGTAGGGCGTTACTAGGTAGTAATAGAAGTCAACGAAGAGAATTTATTAACTTGTCATAGGTTTTCATTGTAACACTTAAAAACGTTTAATCGTAGTATTACGTGTTAAGAAAATTGTTATTTACATTATATTATCTTTCAAATATAGTGCATGCAACAATTTTCTTATAAAAATGTTAATTAGATTGTTTTATAATATAAAAACCCTTATTTACATCACAAGATTTAAAAAAAGGCACCATACGCAACGTATAGGGCAATGAGACGCGTATACTAGCGCCTTCACGATGCTCATTGCCAAATACGCAATCCCTGGTGGCACTCTACATACAGCGTATAGGTCAATGAGCGTAGTATACAAAACAAACACCTTTTCACTTTCATTAAAGGGGGGGGGGAATAGATGAAAAAAATTCAAACACACACCAAACACCAAAAAAAAACACAAAACAACATTTTTTTAAAAGCTGAATATTTATAATAATATTAAACAAACAACATTTATAATTAATATTTGACACATATTGTTAGAAAACTTTATTTGTAAGTATTGAAGAAAATCAGATTCAACTGGATCTATGAAGAAGATAACAGTCCTGAGGATCACAACAAGAAGAAGAAGATCAGATAGGATAACTGAAATGAACAGCATCTACTTCAAATAATCACAAGTTGATCAAGAGCTGAAGAAGATTATCAGAGAATGTCATTTCTGATGGATCTGATGATATTTCTGATATCATCAGTTTCTGATGATTCTGATCATCAAATTTTCTGATGATTTGTTCACTAGAATTTCTGATGAAGTGGTTTATCAGAAATTCTGATGAATACCCCACTTGTCTAAAAATCAGCTCTATCCTGCCACAATGACCCAAGCACTTGACATTATTGGATATCATGATTACAAAGGCAACTTGAACGTTGGATTCAATGAATATGTCAAATTGCTACTTTATGCGGGACTTATTGCATGAATGAACAATTGTTTATTCATGTACCCAGCCTTCTATAAATAGAAGGCTCACCAAGCAGAAGACAATTGAGTTTGAAGCTTAGCATTCATACATACTACAAAAACTCCATTGCCCTCCCACCCATAGAATTCAAGATTCATTTGTATTAGATAATATTATTACAATCACCTTGTAAACTATTTTGTTTCAAAGTGATATAAACTTGATAATTCTGTAGGTCTTGTTTCTGAAAGTTTAACTTCCATTTCCGCACATCTTTTTCACATCTACTGAAATCACTTGCCATATTACGTGAAAAGAAGTTTTTAAGCCTAAACTGGGTCCAACAATTGGTATCAGAGCAGATTGAATAAACTATTTTCAAACGATCTATCGCTCATCTTCTTTTCTCTAAATATGGCCAGCTTTCAATCCTGGAATAACGCTTTTAAAATTGGTTCTATGTCTGAACCTCCGACTCTGATCAGAGAGGAATACCCCCAATGGAAAATCAGGATGGTCAATTTCCTCAACGGTCATGACCGAGCTCTGTTTCAATCCATTGAAAGGGGTCCACATATACCAATGACTGAAATACTAGCTATTCCAGCAACTGACCAATCACCAGCAATCCCTGCCTCCCGTGCTCCCAAAAGTGAAATAAACTGGAGCGCGGAAGACAAGGAACTGGTGGCTGGGGATGAAAGGGCAAAGTCACTTTTAATAATGGCCATCCCCAATGACATATTTTCACAAGTTGATGCATGTGCATCAGCTAAGGAAATATGGGATCAGTTGGAAAATTTTTGTGAAGGAAGAGAAAGGATGAGAAGAAATAAGAAAACAAACAATGTTTCCTCATATGAGAGGTTCAAAAGTTTACTTAATGAAAGATTAAATGATACATATCAAAGATTTACAAAACTTTTGAACGAGCTAAAGAAATTTGGTATAACAAAATCAAATGATGAAAGAAACATAAAATTTCTAGATGCTTTACCTAGATAATGGAGAAGTCTAACCATGACTTTGTCCTCAACCTTAGAACTAGGAAATATGAGTCTTCATGACTTATACATCATCTTGATCCCCAGAGAGGAAGAAATATTTGAAGAAACCATTCAAAGAGGGGGATCTTTAGCTCTTATCTCAAACTCACAAAGAACACCACCTACCAATGATCCACAACCATCAAACAGCCAAAATCTTGAAATTTCTGATACATCATCAGATTATTCAGTTTTTGCTGAAGCAATAGCACTGCTCACCAAAATATTTGAGTAGAGGTTAAGGGGAGGAGGCCAGAGATACTAGAGAAGTGACAGAGGGAGGATGGATGGAAGATCTAAGGAAGAAGGTAGATCTAAGGATTAAGGGAAGGCTGAAGTTGTGTGCTACAAGTGCAAGCAAAGAGGCCACTATGCATCAGAATGCAAGACCAAGAAGCTGAAAGATGTTGCTTATTATGAGAAGAAGCTAAGAAGCAGCAGCAAGTCAGTTTAATTGCAGGGACAGATACATAGCTTTCTGATGACTCTTCTGATGAAGAAGAAGAAGAAGAAGAAATGGCTAACTTCTGTCTCATGGCACTTTCTGATGACATACCAGAAACTTCAGGACAACAGGTAAATTTAGACAATCTTGATCTTGAACACAAACTAAACAAGCTCATGTCAGATTTTCTAAATCTGCAAGATAAGCAGAAATCAGATAGTAAAAAATCTGATGAGTTGCAAAGGACCATGAATAAAATCATTCTTGAAAACCATTTACTGATAGAAGAAAGTTTAGATCAAAGAGCTAAAATTGAGTTCTATGAAAATGAAAGAAAAGATCTTTACAAGAAAATCAATGATAAAGAAATTAATGTAAGAGGTTTTAAACAAGCCAAAGAATTCATAAACTTCATTGAGTCCACACCAAAGAACAAAGGAGAGGGTTTAGGATATGTAAACACAAGAGAAAGTAAACCCACTGTCTTTGTAAAAGCAACTCACCAGATTTCTGATAAATTTTCATCAGAATCTGATTCTGAATCTTGCAAAGTCAACCTGTTCTGAATACTCTTTTGAAAAACCCAACTTTAAACCAAAAAGAAGTGAATGCAAACAAGAATCTTTAAAAACTCCAGAAGCAGTTCACTCATCTTTTCAAAATTATCCACTCATTCCATTACAAGAAAGAATATCAGAAAATTCTGATTAATCTTGTATGTGTGTTGACATACTGAAGCTTGTTCAACACCATCTCCAAAAGAAAAATGAAAAATCTGTTTATGGCTCAGCATATAACAGATATTCTGATGAAAGGCCAACTAGAGAAAATAATCTGATTAAAATCTCATCAGAAAGAATACCCAAGCAAGCAAGCCTGGGTACCAAAAACCCTCTAATCCTTCCAATTCAGGACCATCATGTGCAGCAGATCTGGTACTGCGATTCAGGAAGCTCCAAGCACATGACTGGGGAGAGGAGCTTTCTCAGCAACTTTGTTTCAAAGCTGGGTAAAATGGTAAATTTTGGAAATGGAGTGAAAAGGAGGATCATGGGATATGGATGCATAAGGTATGGATGTTTGACCATAGAGAAAGTAGCCTATGTTGAAGGCTTAAGGTACAATCTGCTAAATTTTGGTCAAATCTGTGATAAAGGGCTTTCAAATAACCTTATTACCAGAAAAATGCTGAACAACTTGTCTCAATGATAATCAAAAGAAAAGGATTGTATATCTGATAAAGCACCAGAAAATCTGATAAATTATCAGAAAATCTGATGTATCATCAGAAAATCTGATATATCATCAGAATATATGATCAATCATCAGAAATTCTGGTAACTCATCAGAAAACATTTTGAAAAATCAGAATCGTTGATTGATTATTAGAACAAATTCATGCATGTCATCATCTTTATCTATATCTCATATCCACAAATTTATAAACTGTAATGTTTTCGTTTAGTTTTCTCTTCTTTTATTTTTATTTTTCTTCTTAAATATTGAAAACGTCATATGACAGAAGATTTTCTGGGAACTCGTTAGTGAGTGTAAAGCTTTTTCTCTCCTTCATTAAATACACTGAAGTGACATATTGGTAGGTAATCATGATAGATAATCAGAAAATGGCCGCCTAAATCATTTAATGTAGGAAAAGTTTATCTGAGTTATTCTTTATGCCCTCTGATAGAAAATTTAATAACAAAGATTGTGATGAACAATATCTATAAGTAGGTAGATGTCATTTATGGCAAACTTTAAGTTTACTATATATGTTCACCACCTTAAGCAAAGACTGTCACCATCACATAAGGATACACCAGAAAACTTAACCTCATCTTCTTCTTCAACACTCACATCTTCTCACACTCACAAAAATGCTTACCATAAAAGCTGATCGTTTCCCACTTCGTCACCATCCTTACCACAACCTCAAACTAAGAACCAACTTTGAGGGTCCTCACTGGGAAGGATGCCAAACAGTGGTGAATCTGCTCATGGGAAGTAACTTGAAATATGCCCTCACAGCCAATATAATAGTCTTCCCGGAAATTCTTCAAATGTTCTTGCAAAATGCAACTTTGTCAGAATATGAGAATAGGGGACAAATATTTATTGAAAGTGTTGTGCTCAACCAAAGAGTTCGAGTAGATGAAGGTATCATCAGAACGGTTCTACAACTCAATGATGATAGTGATGTTCTGATGTTCACAAGGACTGAAATAGAAGATACCTTGGAGCAGATGGGTTACAAACCTGTAAACTCACCACGAGCAATCACCAAAAATGGCTTCATCAAGCTATGGCAATTTTTGATCACACAAATGGGTGCATGCTTCTCAAAGAAAGTCATTAATCATCATGAAGCATCCCATAGGTTGATGGAGACTGTTCGAGCTCTCATATTAGACATACCCTACAACTTCTCTTATTACTTGATGAAAGATTTTGCAAGTAATATGTGGTCTGGTAAGCCATTCTTGATTTATACTCGTTTTCTGATGAGGATAATCACAAGCCAGCTAGGCTTTGGAGGAGTTCCTGCAGGTTATCTCAGAGCTGAGATGAGACTCCAACAAAACATGAATCTCAGTGTGCTCAGACCTACTGATCAGAATTCTGGTTTGCTGACTGATCTATGGGTGCTCCTTGAAATGGATCATGGAGAAGGGGTAGATCTTGATTAGGTTTTTCTTTGTTTAAACCTAGTTTGTGTAGATATTTTGCATGAAAATATGTTTATATAGTGTGTTTCCTATATTGCTTTGTTGTCTGACTTATGGTTTGAAAAAAAATGGGTAAAGAAAAAATGAGAAACATGATCATTAGAAAACAAAAACATTTGACACAAAATTCTGAGTTTCTGATGACAGGAGATAAAATCTGGTAATCCAAACTTAAAATGCATCTCTAAATTTTTTTCTGTTAAAACTTCAAAATAATAAAAAGTTTTAGAAAATATCAGAAAAAGCCAAAGAGACTTGGAAACCACCAGAGAATCAAATGTAAGTCTTCTGATCTTATCTCATTCCCTCTCATCTAAAAAAAAGGTATCAGTATACCTCTAAATCAATCAAAAGAGAAACTTCAAAATCTGTTGAAGAGGGTCACAAATTTAGGGGGAATTTCAATTGAAAAATTATGTTGAAGAAAGTTGACTTCTGTTGACCACATCTAAAAGGTCAACAAAAGTCAAAACAAAACAGAAAATATATTCTTAACAGAATTCATGTTGAATTTCTGATGACATCATCAGAATGGAACTTTGACTGATAAGGAAAAGAGGATGGAGAAAGCTAATTGGACCTCTTTACAAAATGGGGTCCACAAAGATGAAAAGGTGTCATATAACTGATAGCTTTCTCCAATCAAAATTCAGTTTAACACTTTTGTGAAGGAATGATTGAAGAAACTACAAATTGAAAGGACAAGTTGAAAGGGCATAACCACGATTACACGATCAACCATCATTAATGTCTTGATACCCACGATCCAACGGTTACATTCTGAACCAAAACTCACGTCACATGATCTAACGGTAATAAAGACAATTGATGTTCTTTTAACCGCCGATACATGGCACGTTCCATATCCCCTCAACTCCATAAACCCACAACTCTGCTGAAACACTCACCGTATAACTCACACTTAGCAGAAATTCAAAAATCACTCACCTTCTTCACAAAACTTCAACCCTGAAAATCCCCTGTTCTTCACTCAAAATCTAAAAATCCCTAAATTTCAAACCCTAATTCACAGAATTCAACAATAGCAGAAGTAAACCTCAACATCCCAATTGTTCAACATGAAGTACCTTTTGTTGAAGACACAGAATTTCTACCAATGAAAGAAAACAATCTGCTGATGAATACAGAGCATTCGGAATATGATGTAAGATGTCAACTTCTGGTAGAAGAAACTACAACAATTTGTTCACTCTTTTAAAGAAGATGAAGAGAATCAGGTCTCTGCTCATGTATGGGGAAATGTTTTTGTAACATTAACCCCTGAAAGGGTAAGAGAATGGCTTGAACTTCCAGTTCTTGAAAGTTACATTGAAGCACCAAGCAGAGAAGAATTAATAAGCTTTATCATTAAACTTGGCTACAAGAAAAAGGAAATCAACAAAATTGGAGCAATAAGAAGAAATGAAATGCTAGCCATCTGGCAAGTGATGATGGAAATGCTAAACAGATGTCTCACATCAAAGATAGGAGGAACTGATCAAGTCAGTCAAGCTATTCTGACAATCATGTATGGACTCATAACTAGGTTCAAAATTGATTATGGGTCAGAAATTTTTAACCTACTCAAAAGATCAATCCTCACCAGAAATGGAAGAATAACCTCACATCTGCCATATCCAAGGTTAATCTCAATCTTTATTTCTGAAACATTTGCTGAAAGGGACATAGAAATTCCAATTTTGGAAGATATTTGGAGTTCAAATACCATGAAGGCCTTGAGTTCCAATCATGGATGGGAATCTGACAAAGATATCCCTGAGTTACCAGAAAGCATGCTATGCCTCATTGCACCAGACTCGCAATACAGAATACAACATGAAGAACTTCTGAGCAAATAGATTCTCCAATAGAAGAACCCAGCAAAGAAGTTGTTAACTGTTCTTCATCACCAGAAGAAGAAGAAGTTGAGAAGTCCTGGTCATCGGGAACAGAGGCTGCAGGAGGAGAAGGAATTCTGGAGATACCTAACTCACCAGAAAACAAGACAGAACATGCTGAGAGTCAACAGATTCATAAAGGAGGAATTCATCATGAATTTGATACTCATCAAGAGAAAGTACATGAACACTATGCAGAATCACACATTGCTGGAGGAACTCATGAAGATGCTGAAGAACAACATTATGAAGAAACTCACTTTGATGGTACTGCAATTGAAGCTACTGAAGTGATACATCATGATGAATCTCAGGTTGCTGGTACATCTCTTTTAAACACTGTGTTAGTTGATATTAATTCAAAAGAAGCAAAATCAGAAAGTTCAATTAATGTTTCTTACAAGTTAGAACATAGAAAAACTGATGTTGATGAAGAGGTTACTAGTTCCACTAATCTCAACTCTGAATCAGAGAATGAGGAAGAGGATGAGATCCCAATAGATAGAGATCAGGGAACTGATTAAGGTAATCTGTTTACCTCAAAAACTTATGGAGAATCATATATTGATATGATTCAAGGACATAAGGAAATCGAGGATGGGAATGTGTTTCTCACCACTGGTGGAGATGATTCTGGTACACTTAAGGTTGTACCAAAATCTGGTAAAGCCAAAAGTGACCCTATCATTTCCAAAACAGCAGCAAATGTGTTTGCAGCTCGAATGTTAGCAGGAACATCTGTTGTTCCAAATATCCCTGAAACACCCATGAACCAAGAAAATCAGGAAACTGTGCTGGAAAATGTTTACAAAGCCTGTAAAAGAAATCTAGTAAAAGAAAAACTTGATATGTTGCTGTCAGAAATACAAGGTCAAAGGGCTGATATGAAGACTTTGTCAGAATCAGTGGAGGTGATAAAGAAATAAACTGAAAGAAACACTAAAGCACTAAAATCTCTTCAAAAGATGAAAGAAAAAGCACCAGAATCCAACATCTCTGCATCAGAAATCCAGATGATTCTCACAGAAATAGAAAAGATCAAGACACAAGTTGCAAATGTTGTGGAATCAAGACAATCAAGCAGTGCAAACAGAGTTTTGGAGGAAGTTACCATCCTAAGGGCAAGCAACAACAGTATCACAGATGCCCTTGAGAAGCTGTCAAAAGAATGGGCTGCAATACAGATGAAAGCTCATACTGAATTTACCAAAGTTCAGAAAAACATAGCGAGCAACTCAAATTAGGTAAGAGAGGTGCAACAACTGGTGAAGAAGATGCAATTCAACATTGCAAGATTGGCCAAAGTGGATCCCAAAGAAATCATGAAAGAAATTCCTGCTGAAAGTTCACACCAAGAAGCTCCAAAGTCAACCCCACAACAATCATCAGCTACACCAATCACCAAAGCTGGAACCACAATGATGGGTCCACCTCCAAATATCTCAAGAGATGAAATGCTGAAAAGGTTAGCAACTTCAAAACCTCTAGTTGTTACAAATTTGAAACTTATAACTTCTCAAACTGTCCCAAAACCAACACTGTCTGATGACTCTGCCATGAGTAAACTCATGAATCTGCAATCAATGAATGAATGGGAACAAGAAGGTGATTCAAGAAAACCAAAAATTGTTAAAAGAAAAATCTCTGAAAATCAGTCAGTCATGGTTCAAGAGATTGACAGGGATATAATGATATTCCCTGAGTACAATCTGGTAAAATATTATCTGACAAAAGAAGATGTACCACCAAGACCACTGACTCCTATCAGACTTGCTTTAAGAGATGAAAGAATAAAAAGAGGTTTAGGTAGCATTCACTACAAGAATGAGAATCCAGGAAAGAGAATTTTAAAAGTGGATGAAGTAAAAGTTGCAACTGATGATGTTGGAGGAACTTTTATGCAAAACAGATACACACTTCTGAGAGAAAATGGGGAAGAACAAAAGGTGACTGACGAAGAAATAGCTGACAAATTACATCCTTTAGACATTTTGTTTATGAAGGATCACTATGAAAAGGAAAAGAAAAACACCCAAGAAGTCAGAAAGGCATTAAAGGGCATATCAAAGGCTGGAATACTGCTGTTTGAAAGAATGGCTTTTTCAGACTTTGATCTATGCATCAACTATGAGCATGTGCACAACAAAAAGATGTACCAGATCACCCAAGACAAAAGTCCCCTCAGAGATATTGGAGAATGCAAGATCTGGAGAGTGAACTACCAAGTAAAACTGACAGTCACAACTATGGTGTCATCTTCAGAGATATTGATAGAAACAAAGCTCTATTCAGAAGTGTTGATATCTGCAAGTACTCAAATCAGACTCTGAGGTTTATCATGAAAGGTATGAATAAGAGACATGAACACCTTCAGAAGATGGGAAAGAACTTGGAGGGTCAAAAGAAAGAAATTGAGCAAATGATTGAAGAATGGATCCAAGCAAGAACATGGTACAAAGACATGTATGACATCTGCAACAAGTATATCTCCTACAAGAAGCAGTTAAAGAAAGGAGATGTGCAAATGTTATGTTTCCACTGTTTGGAAATTTTCTGTTCATGAGATAGTTTATTTTCTTACAATACTTAGGGGGAAACTGTTAGAAAACTTTATTTATAAGTATTGAAGAAAATCAGATTCAACTAGATCTATGAAGAAGATAACAGTCCTGAAGATCACAACAAGAAGAAGAAGATCAGATAGGATAACTGAAATGAACAGCGTCTACTTCAAAGAATCACAAGTTGATCAAGAGCTGAAGAAGATTATCAGAGAAGGTCATTTCTGTTGGATCTGATGATATTTCTGATGAAATATCATCAGTTTCTGACGATTCTGATCATCAGATTTTCTGATGATTTGTTCACCAGAATTTTTGATGAAATGGTTTATCAGAAATTCTGATGAATACCCCACTTGTCTAAAAATCAGCTCTATCCTGCCACAATGACCCAAGCACTTGACATTATTGGATATCATGATTACAAAGGCAACTTGAACGTTGGATTCAATGAATATGTCAAATTGCTACTTTATGCAGGACTTATTGCATGAATAAACAATTGTTTATTCATGTACCCAGCCTTCTATAAATAGAAGGCTCACCAAGCAGAAGACAATTGAGTTTGAAGCTTAGCATTCATACATACTACAAAAACTCTATTGCCCTCTCACCCACATAATTCAAGATTCATTTGTATTAGATAATAATCTTACAATCACCTTGTAAACTATTTTGTTTTAAAGTGATATAAACTTGATAATTCTGTAAGTCTTGTTTCTGAAAGTCTGATTTCCATTTCCGCACATCTTTTTCACATCTACTGAAATCACTTGCCATTTTACGTGAAAAGAAGTTTTTAAGCCCAAACTGGGTCCAACACATATAATATTTAAATTCTTTATTTTTTATGTTTAGTTGTTTGGCTGGTGGGTTTTATGTAAACATTTGTACTCGACTTATTAAAAACACAACATTTTTTAAAAGCTGAATATTTATAATATTATTAAAAAACACCATTTATAATTAATACTTGACACATATTATATTTAAATTCTTTATTTTTTATAATATAATATGTGTCAAATATTAATTAAAAATCTTTATTTTTTTTATAATAAAAGGTAACAACCGGAAACCAATAAACTCTCAAAAGTAAACATTCACTAGATCATCGAAAATACGAGAGTCATTACATTCGATTACATATTTTGCATAAACTTAAATGCTACCAATGACAAATACTAAGACAAACAACACAAAAAATATCTAACTGATTATCAAATAGGTTTCCCTCTTGCGAAAACCCTTGAATGATTATCTTCCAATTCTTCGACTTGCAATTTATAGATTCGAACATCCTCTTTCAAATCCTTGACTTGGTCTTCAAGCACAACCTTCGAATCCAACAGTCCTTTAATGACCACATATGAACAATTACACAAGGGAGGATCGTGCCACACAAAGAATTTGCACCTAGAACGCTAAAACAGAAGACGAATTAGGTTTCAAAGTGTAAAAAATTGGGCTTAAAAGCCATACCCTTTGAGAGCAAGTGTAAAATTGACTTTCGGTATTAGTTTCAGTCCATGATGTTTTTAGTGCAGCTGACCTACCACATTTACAAAGAACCATTGTGATTGTGAAGATGGATACTGATTATTACATCTTCTCACACGTATCAAAAGTTTAAAAAAACGTCTATACGCCGCTCATAGGGCAATAAGAGGCGTATAGATATACGGATTCTAACACCTTTTCATGTTATACACTGCGTATAGGGTGATAAGAGTCGTATATACTTACTTTTTCCGAAAAGTTGGCAGAAAGTGTACTTCTATACGCCTCTCATTGACCTATGAGCGGTGTATTGAAGTTTTATTTCCTTTTATAGCTAAAACCAAGATCTTATCTAGAAGTACATACGAAAAGGGATTGTGGACCACACTTAAGGAACTCTTGACCACATGATGATGATCCGAAAATGCACACACACGCACGGATTCTTTGTCTCTCATATAGTTCTCGCTCTCTTATCTCTCTGTACGGTCGAAATATTCAAGGTTAGTTTGTATTCCACATTTTGATGATTAATATTCAATCTATTATATTTTTTTTGTTTTATTTCGGTCGTGTGTGGTGGTGTTGGGGTTGTGGTGGTTGTTTTCGGTGGTGTTGTGGTGGTTGTTTGGTGGTGGTGGGGGTTGGTTGTGGTGGTGGTGGTGGGGGGTCCGATGTGGTAGTGGTGGTGCATCGGCAGTGGTGGTGGGGGGACGGATGTGGTGGTGGTGGGTCGGTTGTGGTGGTGGTGGTGGGACTGTGGTGATGGTGGTGGGTCGGCTGTGGAAGTGGTTGAGGGTTGTGGTGGGCTATGGTGGTGTCGTTGTGGATGGTTGTTGTGGTGGTGCTTGGATTTGTTTTTTTTTTATTTTTTACAATATATTTTCGAATATCGAGTCTAACGCTATAATTGTATGTTTTATTAACAGGATATCGAAAGTCGGTGTTTTGACGGTGGTGGTAGCGCAATTCTTATGGATAAGTACTATAACAACCCTCCTAAATATATCGTAAAATATTTTTAACACCCCTATACGCCCTATATTACACCCCGCATACGTAAAACGACCCTAAATGCCTTTTATTTTATAAAAATTAAATAAAAATGAAATTCAAAGGGCGCTCGCGGGGCGCGAAGCCTTTGGCTACCTTAGTCGCGGACCGCAACAGTTGTCCACTAGGCCGCACCCCCTGTCGCCACGTGTCACGTTGCGTGTGAAGGCTAGTAGGCTGAGTCGACCAAGCTAGGGCCTACCCTAGGTCTCTCGCGGGCACGAAGACATTGTCTTCATCCTTCGCGGGCCGCGAGGAAGTCAAGATCAGACCCTATAAATAGATGCCTTCGGCATTCAGTCGAAATCGTTCAAAAAGTTTCATTCTCTCTCAATTTCTGAATAATAGTAATTATACTCGGATATAATACCCTCTAATTAGCGAAGCTCTGCCTCGTTGTAAGCATTTTAACCCCGGTTACGTATTAGATACGCTGTTCGATTGATATAGTGCTCCGTAACGCCTGTCGTGGCTTTGCCCGACGTAGTCGTTGGAGTTCTGTCTCGGGGAGGACATAACTAATGTAAATTGGGTTATTATACTAACACGTGTGCATTGTTTAATTAATAGATTTTAACCAGGAAGTCACAAGGAAAATACCTAAATTAGCAATGTGAGTAATCTCCTTTTTATGTAAACCGTTTTGTGAGTTATCCTCTTTTTGTAAACTGTTTTTACAAAACCTCAATTGTTTACATTATGATTAACAGTGATTGAGTATTTGTAATTTTACAATTATCTTTGGCATGTTAGGGTTTTGTATACAAAATTTGTTACTACACTATGAGTAGTAACGTGACCACCAGTCAGGATTGACAGTGTCGTGGGTGGTAATTAAAGTAAGAATTGGAAACAAATATAACTACGAGATCGCCCTCAATACTGTAAAATGATAAAACCTGTTTTGGTTGAACTGGGATTCACTCACTAGTATTTCCCACTGACAAATGTTTTAAAACGCGTTTCAGGTAACAAAATGTGAAAGCCAAATAGAAGCCAGCTGGACAGCACTGAAGGCTTGGGAAATGTAGCTAAAAAAGTTACCTAAATAAAGAAGATGTTTTATTTGAATAAAATAGGGTTTATCCCTATAAACATATTGTAATAGAAACTTGGGTTTTTTCCCATGTGTTTACTATTATAAAAATGTGGTATTTTACTCTAATAAATATTTCCTAACTACGGTCCTGATATAAATTCCGCTGCCAAAACTGTTAAACACCGATACCACTGATAATGGCTCGCGGCCGCCCGTTCCCAAGAGATAGGGGCCGGGGGTTATGACAGAGAGTGGTATCAGAGCTACAACCACTGATTTCAGCCACAGAAGTGTTCTGCTGACAATGAAATTGTCAATTCTGTTAGGAAATAATCTATGTGACTATGTGCATACCTGTATATTATTTTGTGTTATTTGACAATTTGTTAGTTTACAGTATGAGTGATCAAGGACCATCGGACGCCTATCGTCAACTGTCTAGTTCTCCTAGAAATGAAGGAACTTCTTCCCAGCCTACTCCTTCGGGTTATTCAGCTGACACAGAAGAGGGGATCTTTGTATTCAAAGCGCAATCCAAAGAGCCATTCCCTACCAAAAAGAGAGGATGGTTCAGTCGGGGAGCTCACGAGCGTAGGAAAGAATGAAAAAGTTACAGCAGCAGAGAGCTTTAGCAGCTGCAAATAGGGAGATGAATGCTCAGACTCAGGACATAATCAATAGGCGATTGGCCAATTTTCACATACTAGCTACCACTGCCGCAGACCTAAACTTAGAACAAATCATTGCACCACAGCCACTACCCTTGTTCCCAACTCAACCTATGGAAATAGAACCAAATCCAGGAGACCAGAATCCCTTACCTGCCTTCGACCCAATCGAAATCCCTAGAGTCTCAGCACCCCGTCCTCCAAATTATGACCCATAGTTTGACAACCATAGGGATTATCGAGAACTCTACCCACAGGAAGAGCCCATACAAAACCCTGTAGCACCATATCCTAACCTTGACCCTCTAGATCCATACTGGGATAATGACCAGTATATCCGGGAAATCCTAGAAAACCCATACCCCTATGAAGAACCGATGCCCCAGTACCCTGATCCAATACCAGCACCAGCACCACCCATGAGTACCGAAAACGTGCAGGAACTCCGCACTTTTGGTTAGGAGTTATTAGATGAAAGTGAAAGAATAAGACAAATAGGAGAGAGGCTCGTTTCGAAATACGAGGAGAGGGAAATGCAGTATGACCCGTATTAATAATAATAATAATAATAATAATAATAATAATAAATATAAAAATATATATAAATATATGCGAGTAGTTTAAAAAAAAATCAATCAACTAAAATAGATAGTCTAATACCTATTGATGCATATTAGAATTGTATTTTTCCAGTTCCAGTTTGTAATAGATGCATATCTATACAATAGAGTAAATGTCGCAATGCACGATGATTTTGATCAATGTGTTTGTTTGTGTGATTGTTTTCATTAAAATTTATTCTGTGATATTAATTCCTGGTAAATGTGGTCATCCAGATGGACAACGCAGCAAATCAGGAAAACCAGAATAATGATAATAACGGAAACCAGATAAATAAAAGTGCCATCCAACACATAGTGGCACAAGAAATTAGAGATGCTATGCCATTTATTATCCAAAATGTTAAGGAAGCAGAAAATAGATCTGTAACTGGAAGTAAACATCAACACACTGAACCAAGCCATATTGTGAACGATAATAACAGACCATTACTCCAAGTACCTATTCCAAAAAGAAGAAGAACCATGTCTTATGGTGGTTCTTACAAAGAATTCTGGTCTTGCAAACCAATAGAATTCTCGGGCAATGAAGGAGCCATTGCAGCTCTACATTGGATAGAAAAGACAGAGGTTATCTTAAAAATAAGCAAATGTGTAGAAGAATATAAGATCGTGCTTGCCTCTAATCTTTTTAAGAACTCAGCTCTAGAATGGTGGAACACTATTCTCCAGTCTAGGGGAAGTGACAGAGCCTATAATATGGAATGGACTGAGTTTAAAAGCATGGTTGAAAGAAAATTCTGTCCTCCCAATGAAAAAGAACAAATAGCTAATAAATTCTTAAACCTTAGAATGGCTGGAGTTGTCTATAAGGGTTATAGTACCATATTCTTCAAATATGCTAGAATAGTGCCAACCTTAGCTTCACCAGAACCAGTGTTAATCTCCCGTTACATCTGGAGATTAATCAGTGAAATTAGAAACGTAGTCAAGGCAGCTAGACCGCAAACCATAGAAGAAGCAGTAGAACTAGCAAATACATTGACTGATGAATTAGTATGTACGCAAGAAGAGAACCAGAGGAAGAACCTAGTCCAGAAGCTTACCCAAGAATTTCTCTATGGAAATTCCAATCGTGGGAAGAACGTAGGTTCTACTTCTACACCTTACTGTAAGGCTTGCAAGAAGAAGCATTCAGGAAGATGCTCCACATATTGCAATTTCTGCAAAATACCAGGACATAAGGAAGAAGACTGTAGAAAGAAACCCAGTAATGGAGTGTGCTTCAATTTTGGAGAAAAGGGACATATCAAGCCGAGCTGTCCGAAACTAGCTCCAGCCATGAACAACAAGACTACTAAGAATGCTAGAGCATTTGTTCTGACTGCCGAAGAAGCGAAAAAGATTCCGGACGTGATTGTAGGTACGTTTTTAGTTAATGATATTTTTGCTAAAGTATTATTTGACTCTGGTGCAAACGAAAGTTTTAATAATACTTCATTTTACAAAATTCTCAGTCAACCATTAACTAAACTTCAACAAGAAGGTCTAGTAGAGATGGCAAATGGAGAATCCATTAAGATCACTGAAATCTTGCAGGGAGCAAGAATAGAAATTTCCAACTAATATTTTATTGCTAATCTTTACCCCATGAATCTGGCTAAATTTGATATCATGTTAGGAATGGATTGGTTAATAGCCAATAAAGCCAATATTTTATGTGATCAAAAGTCAATACAAGTAAATTCACCAAAGGGTGAAAAGATCACTATTAAAGGAAATAAGCCATCTAGATCTACGAAATTCATCTCTGTGATGAAAAGGTCAGTTATGCAAGGAAAGGGTCACTATTGTATATGATTTCCATAATCATTAACACTAAAGGGAAAGAATTGATAGATATTCCCGTAGTATCTCAATTCTCAGATGCTTTCCCAGAAAAATTACCAAGACTACCACTGGACAGGGAAGTTGAATTCAGAATTCACCTGCTACCAGGAACAACACCAATTGCCAAAGCACCTTACCGTTTGGCACCAGCATAAATGCAAGAATTAAAGAAACAGTTGGACGAACTTCTGGAGAAAGGATTCATACAGCTAAGTTCATCACCTTGGGGAGCACTGATCTTGTTTCTCAAGAAGAAGGACGGATCAATGCGTATGTGCATTGATTACTGAGAATTGAACAAAGTCACGATTAAAAATCGGTACCCATTACCAAGAATCGATGATCTGTTCGATCAATTGCAAGGAGCTCGATTCTTTTCTAAGATCGATTTGCGTTCAGGATATCATCAACTAAAGGTACAGGAAGAGGACATTCCTAAGACCGCCTTCAGAACAAGGTATGGCCATTATGAATTTACCATCATGCCATTTGCTCTAACCAATGCCCCAGCCGCATTTATGGACCTGATGAACAGAATATGTAAACCATATCTGGATAAATTCATAATTGTCTTTATAGATGATATTCTCATTTACTCAAAAAGTAAAGAGGAACATGCAGCGCATCTGCATACATTCTTAAGTTTGCTGAGAAAAGAAAAGCTTTACGCTAAATTTTCGAAATGCGAATTTTGGTTAGAAGAAGTGCAATTTCCTGGACATTTAGTTAATCATGAAGGAATTCATGTGGATTCCACAATGATTGAGGCGATTACTAAATAGAAAGTCCCTGAATCACCAACAAAGGTGAGAAGTTTTCTTGGACTGGCAGGTTATTATAGACAGTTTATCCGAGATTTCTCTAGAATAGCCATTCCCTTAACCAAACTGACCTGCAAATCTGTTAAGTTTGAATGGGGACCAAAACAAGAAGAAGCCTTTAGAATTCTTAAGAAAAGGTTAACCAACGCACCCATACTAGCGTTACCAGAAGGATCTGAAGACTTTGTAGTCTATTGTGACGCTTCTAAGTTAGGTTATGGATGTGTGTTGATGCAACGTCAAAAGGTTATAGCTTATGCCTCTAGACAACTTAAGAATCATGAAGAGAATTATTCAACTCGTGATTTAGAGTAAGGAGCTATAATTTTTGCCCTTAAGATTTGGAGACACTATTTATATGGAAATAAATTTGTTGTCTTCACTGATCATAAAAGTTTAAGGTACATATTTGGGCAAAAAGAGTTAAATATGATATAGAGACGCTGGATGAAAATTCTTAGTGATTATGATTGTAATATCCAGTATCATGCAGGAAAGGCTAATATAGTAGCTGATGCTTTAAGTCGAAAGTATCATGAAAAGCCGAGAAAGTATGTTCTCTTAAATTAAATCTGGAGATAGATTTAAATGAACAAACTAGAGTCGTACAAGAATCAGTAATCAAGGACGATACTGAAAAATTGAAAGGAATGATTAAGGAACTAGAACAAGGAACAGATGGAATTTGGAGATTCCATAAGAAAAGGATTTGGATACCTAAACGAGGAAACCTACGCCACCGAATATTAGAAGAAGCCCATAAGTCTAAGTATACGATACATCCTGGAAGTGATAAAATGTATCAAGACTTAAGAAAGAATTTTTGTTGGATAGGAATGAAAAAGGATATAGCAGCTTATGTTGCTAAATGTTTAACTTGTTCACAGGTTAAAGCTGAACATCAGAAACCCTCAGGTTTATTGTTGCCATTGGAAATGCCTGTATGGAAATGTGAATTGATAACAATGGACTTTGTTACTAAATTACCCAAGACATGAAAAGGTAATAATACAATTTGGGTGATTGTAGATAGATTAACAAAGTCTTCTCATTTCTTACCAATGAAGGAAACTTTTAGTATGGAACAATTAGCCAATTGTATGTAAATGAAATAGTTTCATTACATGGAATTCCTTTATCTATTTTTTCTGATATAGATAGCCGTTTTACTTCTCATTTTTGGACGAGTTTCCAAAGAGCAATGGGAACCAAGTTAAATCTAAGCATCGCTTATCATCCTCAAATGGATGGACAAAGCGAAAGGACAATTCAGAGAATGGAAGATATGCTTAGAGCTTGTGTAATTGATTTCGGAGGAAATTGGGATGATCATTTACCATTGATAGAATTTTCCTATAATAACAACTATCATACCAGTATCAATGCTGCACCATTCGAAGCACCACTTTATGGACGAAAGTGTCGAACCCCAGTCTGTTGGGTAGAAATTGGAGAAAAGCAATTGTCTGGACAAAAGATAGTACAGGAAACAACGGACAAGATTATTCAAGTCAAGGAAAGACTAAAAGCAGCACGCGATCGACAGAAAAGTTATGCTGATAACGGGCGAAAACCATTGGAATTTCAAGTAGGAGACAAGGTATTATTAAAAGTTTCTCCTTGGAATTGAGTGGTTAGATTCATCAAAAGGGGAAAGCTAAGCCCCAGGTATGTTACCTTTTGAGATTATTAGAAGAATATGACCTGTAGCTTATCAGCTACAACTGCCAGAGGAAATGGTAGGAATACGTGATGTATTTCATGTATGTAATCTCAAAAAGTGCTTAGCTGATTAATCATTAGTGGTACCTCTTAAGGATATAGAGGTAAATAAGAAGCTTAAGTTTGTAGAGAGACCGCTACAGATTGAAGATAGAAAGATCAAGAATCTCAAGCACAAGAGATTAGTTCTGGTCAAAGTGAAATGGGATTACAATAGAGGACCAGAATATACATAGGAACTTGAATCAGAGATGAAGAGGAAATATCCACACCTGTTCCAGTAGACCTCGAGGACGAGTTCTAAAACAAGGTGGGGAGGATATAACAACCCTCCTAAATATATCCTAAAATATTTATAACACCTCTATACGCCCTAAAATACACCTCGTATACGTAAAACGACCGTAAATACCTTTTATTCTATAAAAATTAAATAAAAATAAAATTCATAGGGCGCTCACGGGGCGTGAAGCCACTGGCTACCTTAGTCGCGGGCCGCGACAGCTGTCCACTAGGCCGCACCCCCTGCCGCCACGTGTCACGTTGCGTGTGAAGGCTAGTAGGCTGAGTCGACCATGCTAGGGCCTACCCTAGGTCTCTCGCGGGGCTCGAAGACATTGCCTTCATCCTTCTTGGGCCGCGAGGAAGTCAAGATCAGACCATATAAATAGATGCCTTCGGTATTCAGTCGAAATCGTTCAAAAAGTTTCATTCTCTCTCAATTTCTGAATAATAGAATTATACTCGGATATAATACCCCTAATTAGCGAAGCTCTGCCTCGTTGTAAGTATTTTAACCCTAGTTACGTATCAGATACGCTGCCCGATTGATCTAGTGCTCCGTAACGCCTGTCGTGGCTCTGCCCGACGTAGTCGTTGGAGTTCTGTCTTGGGGAGGGCATAACTAATGTAAATTGGGTTACTATACTAATACGTGTGCATTGTTTAATTAATAAATTATAACAAGGAAGTCACAAGGAAAATACCTAAATTTGCAATGTGAGTAATCTCCTTTTTATGTAAACCTTTTTGTGAGTTATCCTCTTTTTGTAAACTGTTTTTACAAAACCTCAATTGTTTACATTATGATTAACAGTGATTGAGTATTTGTAATTCTACGGGATTTATACGACCCTTATCGACCAAAAATGTTTATTTACCCAAGCATACGGGATTTATTTGTCCCACAATTTCCCCCGGTATACTTTCTTCCTGAAGTTACAGCTACTCGATCATCGATCGGTCGGAAAATACGGGTTGGATCCTCGCAGTTGGCCCCATAAGTAGTTCGTCAATCCTTAGAAGGAGTCGCTGATTCTTGTTGGCTAGCTCGTCCGACTCCTGGTAGTTTGATGTTCATTTGAAAGTCGTCGTCCTTTCTTTGGACGAGCAGAATTGGGGTAACCCCAAACGGAAATTTTGGTCTGTTATCTTCCTTCTCTATCCACTACTGAAACTACACTGTCAATCCTTGCATTTTTGAAGGCGCAAGTCTCTAGAGTGTATTTACCACAGACGCGGCGCCTGGAATCAAATCGACGCGAAATTCGACTTGTCGATGAGGAGGTATTTCTAGCGAATCTTCGAGGAAGACTTTAGGATGCTTCCTTATCATAGGAATATCTTTGCGTTTTGGTTCTTCGACTCCATCATCCACGACATGAGTCGAGAAGACAACACATTCTTTACGCAACATTCTTCGTGCCTTCAAGCAACTAGTAATTCGTAAAGGCGTACTCTGCTTCACGAGTCGAGATTGTTTCTTCGTTCGCCATCGCGGTGCGGATATCAATTTCCTATTGATCATTTGTCAAACAATCCATCCAACTATCTTGTTGGAGTTTCCCAATTCACTGGCATTAGATCAAGCGTAAACTCATGTTCTCCGGGTCCTATCTTTCCATGTCCTATTTACCTCGTTGGCTTCTACTAGCTTCACATTAGCTAGTTCTATCGAGTGCGGGTTATCTAACTTACTTACTACTAAACCGAATATTCTCTCCAACCCTAGAGATGCGGAGCTAAAATTTGTAATAGTATCTAGCAGCGCAAATGCATGGCGTTGAGTAATACGGAACGTACCGATATTCATGCTTGAATTCTTGGCGTGCTCCCCTAGCTCTGCTACTGAGCTTTTATCCTTGTGCCTGATTCTTTTTAGGGCAGTATTTTCTGAAGTGCTTCTTGCTCTCACAGTTAAGACAACCTCGAGCATGTTTTTGTTTGTCACTCAGCCTGCCTTTGTCGTTGTCGTTGTTTCCTCCGTAATTCTCGCTATCATCTTGGGCTTTATTTCCACTTTCAATACCTTGTCTACAAGTCTCCTTGGGATGCCCCCTCTTACCGCAGTTATCACATTTTCCATACTTACATCGCCCGACATGATAACGTAGACAATTGTTGCACTTAGGTAGGATACCCGTGTAGTCTTTTCCCTTTTTGGCCTTCTTCTTGTTACTCGCCCGAGTAATCATTTTGAAATTTGCGAGCTTTCTCTTGTTATCTCCAGATGACTCTACAGGAGTCTCCTCTTTCTCTTCCATACCTGAGAATTTTCCTTGTCTAATTGCTTCTTTAGTGAATGCCACGCTTATGCTGATAGCCTCGGTGATCGTTGAAGGTTTAGATGTTGTTACCAGGCTTAGAATCTGAGGTGCCAATTCCCCGACGAAACGTTCGATCTTCCTAGATTCTGGTTCCACCAAACGCGATGCAACTTGTGATAATTCGCCAAATCTCTGCACATATTCAGCTATCTTTGGACCTTCCATTTTTAGGTTCCACAATTCAGTCTCCAACTTCTGGACTTCTGCCCTAGAGCAATATCTCTTGCGCATTAGTTCCTTCAGTTTGTCCCACGACAAAGCATATGCAGTAGTTTCACCCATTGTTTGTGTAGGACCGGTTTTGACGTCGTTCGATTGCGTAACGAACGTTTCACGTGCGGAATCCGTGAACGAACGTGACCGAACACACGATAACGTACTACTAATGTGATTCCATTGCTAAATTTGACGTGTACGGTACAAGAATCACAAATATACAACTTTCTCTCTCTAGAAAGTCTTCTCCTCCAAGTCTCCTCCTAAACTCTTTCAAGAACTTCTAAAGTCTTACTAAAATCATGACATAACCTCCTATTTATATGGTCAAGGCAACTTAATGAAAGTTCTCATTAATTACAAGTTTGCCACCTTGCCATTTCTAACTAAATATGACATTATGCGCTTGATTCCTTCCGGCTTTTCACTACGACTCGGATTGACGAAGGCGATAGACAATAAATGCATCAACAATCTCCCCCTTGGATATTGCCGTAGTCAATCTCGTAGTGAAACTCGTAGCGACTTGACTTTCTCTCTCTCTAAAACTCGAACAAAGATGTAGTCGACAGACAACTGCACTAACAAACTCCCCCTTGAATGTTGACGGAATCTTTAGTGAGAGTCTTCAACTACTCTAGCTCGAACAGAATCCCGGTGGATCTGTCTTCAGCTTCCGTTGCTCTTTCTTCAGATTCTTCAGGCTCCCCCTTTCGTCAAGCTTCCGTGCTTTTGGGATCGACGCCTGGCTTTCCGTATCAACAGATTTTAGAAACCTGCACATCTCAAACACACAATTATAACAAACAATATTGTGATTCAACTAAATGAATCAACTAAACATTTGAGAATTTTCACATTTAAAACTGATAAAATTTGAAACATGTTGTGATTCAACTTAATGAATCAACTAAACATTTGAGAATTTTCATGTTTAAAACTTTTCAAAATTTGAAACATTCCAATTTCTGATTCAACGTAATGAATCATCTTAAACATTTCAAACCATTTAACCAACCTGTCTGTTCATCATGTTTAACCTTTGAGATTTTGAATATCAGCTCTCCAACATCAGTTGTCGAAAATCTTTTTGGATTTTTCAAAATAAAAAAAAAAACATAAATGCAAAGACAGAAATTAAATGCAGAAATGAAATATGTACAAACATATTTTTGTGAGTTTGTGTAAGCGGATCATATCAGTTTTTGAGACACATCACACGCACCGTTAAGCTTTTAGACATTTTAAGTTCTAAACGATTCACGTTGATTGACGATATAGTTGTCCTCTTAAATTTTCATACGACCGTTCGATTGCGTAACGAACGTTTCACGTGCGGAATCCGTGAACGAACGTGACCGAACACACAATATCGTACTACTAATGTGATTCCATTGCTAAATTTGACGTGTACGGTACAAGAATCACAAATATACAACTTTCTCTCTCTACTTTCTCTCTCTAGAAAGTCTTCTCCTCCAAGTCTCCTCCTAAACTCTTTCAAGAACTTACTAAACTAGTGACATAATCCCCTATTTATATGGTCAAGGCTATTTAATGAAAGTTCACATTAATTACAAGTTTGCCACCTTGCCATTTTTAACTAAATATGACATTATGCGCTTGATTCCTTCCGGCTTTTCACTACGACTCGGATTTCTTCCGGTTTTTCACTATGACTTGAATTGACGAAGGCGATAGACAAAATATGCATCAACAATCTCCCCCTTGGATATTGTCGTAGTCAATCTCGTAGTGAAACTCGTAGCGACTTGACTTTCTCTCTCTCTTGAGTCTTCTTGCTTGAACAGAATCCCGGTGGATCTGTCTTCAGCTTCCATTGCTCTCTTTCTTCAGACTCCTCAGGCTCCCCCTTTCGTCAAGCTTCCGTGCTTTTGGGATCGACGCCTGGCTTTCCGAATACAAGCTCCTTTTGCATTAAGCTCGTCTTCAGACTCCCCCTTAGACTCGGCTGTCGGGATCGTAGTCTGGCTTTTCATAGCAACAAATTCTAAACCTGCACATCTCAACCACTCTATTACAAACCAATAAAGTTGTGATTCAACTTAATGAATCAACTAAACATTTGAGAATTATTCGTAATTAAAAATTGATCAATATTTGAAACAAGTTGTGATTCAACTTAATGAATCAACTAAACATTTCGAACCATTTAACCAACCTGTCTGTTCATCAAGTTTAGCCTTTGAGATTTTGAAAATCAGCTCTCCAACATCAGTTGTCGAAAATCTTTTTGGATTTTTCAAAATAAGAAACATGAATGCAAAGACAGAAATTAAATGCCGAAATGAAATATGTACAAACATATTTTTGTGAGTTTGTGTAAGAGGATCATATCAGTTTTTGAGACACATCACACGCACCGTTAAGCTTTTAGTCGTTTTAAGTTCTAAACGATTCACGTTGATTGACGATATAGTTATCCTCTTAAATTTTCATACAACTTTCAATCTATTCAGGATACTATTTAAGTGTTTTATGAACTTAGTTCGATTCATGTGTCCCACCTCTTGAATATACTCCCGTATCCAGAATCTCAATATTCAGTCTTACAGGCAAGAATACTACAATGATATCTGTACATAAATTAAGGGTTAAATGCGAGAACTGAGGGATCTCAGGTCAGAACTTCCGTTCAGCAGAGAGATATCAGCTTCGACTTAGCAGTGTGTCCCCTTTAGAGGATCTTTTCAGCTACAACAGATGATTATCAATTTTATTGTCTAATCAGCTGAGGGCTTTATGCTATGTTTCAAGCATTTTGCGGAAAGTATTAGCCAAGGACTAGGTCAGAACTACCATTCAGCAGAAGTCCCGGAATAATACCCCAGACATCATAGAGTATAAACACCTAGTATATCAGAATACGAGACCTTTCAAACGAGATTTCAGGGGTTACCTATATATCCAAGTAGTGTTCCCCACAAATTTCACAAGTTTGAAATTTTAGGTTTATATCCCGAATAAATCTACTAAATGTACAAAAACCTATCGTCACATCATTAGTGAGACCGTTTATTACATTTGACATTACATTTCTTTAGCGTGCTGTGATAGTCCACTGATTTACAATCATTTCCTCTTTTTCGCAACAAAACTCAATTTTTGCAATTTTTCAATGTTTTTGACATTTTCAAATTTTCTAATTTTTTAAAATTTTTCTCCCCCTAAAATCAAAATATGTTTCAATTTTGATTTTCTGAGAAAATTTGAAACAAACTGTACAAACTTGACAACTCGATGAGAATCACTTCAATTCTCTATCCACCTGGCATAAACAATCAGAACTCCCCCTCACAACAAACTATTTTCCCATTATGATTTCAAAACACTTAAGTTTGTTTTAATCAAAATGGTTTTTCCGGAAAATTAGTTTTGTGTGACATTTCATAAACACGGGGTTTCATCACTTTGTTTTTCAAATTACCACTTGTAGGAAAGATGAATCAAGTACAACTTAAAGTCCCTGATTTATCTTTTGAAAGACGAAAAATCACCAGAGTGAAATTTCTCAAGAAATGTGCCGATTCCTGTTCCACGCTTACCAACCTGGGAACTCCGGCAAGTCAGGTTTTTCATTTGAAAAGTTTCACCCAAGCCTGACTGTCCTTGGGTGATTTTGAATTCTTGTTCAACAATGGTGGAAAGTTTGTATCATCCATTGTTAAACCTGAATTCTCAGATGTTACCTCAATAACTGGCTCTTCTGGTTTTGACGAACCAGAATCATTGCCTGAATGTGGCTTGTCTGACTTTGACGAGTCAGATTCATCGCCGACATGTGGCTCCTTTGTTTCCAAAGAAACAGATTCATTGCCACAAACTGTTACCTTCTTCTTTATCTCCTCTTTTGTCCTCAGATTTGCATCTGATGAATTCATCTTGCTTGGCTTTGCAGACGAGGGAGTTGATTCATCAGCACTCTTATTCGATCTGTCGGGTGAACCCGAGGACAAAATCTTCTCCAGATATTCTCTGGCTTTCTTCCTCTTCTTTCGTAGTTTGTCTTTCTGCCCTTGAGAAAGTTTCACTTTCTTTTCTTGAACTTCAGGTTCTTGAACCTTCTGTTCTTTGACTTTCTGTTCTGAAACCTTTAGTTCCTTGGGCTTGACAGTGACTGGTTTCTTTGCCAATTTCTGAGAATTAACCCTCAATCTTTCATTTGATCTCCTTGGGCAATCCCTGGCAATGTGTCCTTTGATTTGACAGTTAAAGCATCTTCTCGTCTCAAATCTCTGTCTCTGGCAGTTAACAACAATGTGTCCTTGATAGCCGCATCTGTAACACACTCTGTTATCATACCCATCACCATTTTCATACCAAACGCTCAGATCAAAGCACTGTTTGTCTTGGTGATACTCTTTCCTCTTCTTGATTGTTGGATTTGTCTTTTGAGCACTGTGGTCTGACCTGCACCACTTATTACCAACAATTTTTGAGTTTTCGTTTTTCAATTTTTTTACTTTTTGATTGCGATTGGATGATCGATCTGATGAGCTTTTATTTTCTTTTTGAACAATTTTCGACTTTTTAACAATTTGTTTTTGTTCAACACTCTTCTTAACAGGTTTCTGCTTTGAGCATTCACCTATTTCAGTAGATTGCAAAACAGTTTTCTAAAACTTTTCCTTTTTATCATCAGATTTTTCACCACAATCTTCAACTTTGACATTGTCAAAGTTTGTGACATCGTCACTTATTGGAACAGAATTGATCGGTTTTGGACACGAAATATTCACATACGCTGAAGAAATCACAATACCTTTCAATTTATTTTCAAGCTCAGCAATTTTATGCCGATAACTTTCAGCTTCTTTTTCAAGCTGAATGATTTTAGCAAGATGAGAATTTATTTCAATCTGTTTCTCAAGATTATGTTTACCAAAGATATCTCTCTCATCTTCTAAAATCTTTATTTGACTTTGCAAATCTTTTTCAATTTTTATTTTTTCATTTTCTGAATTTTGTATTTGATTTTTCAAAACATTTTCTGATTTTTTAAGATTTTCATTTTCTAATGTCAAACTCTCTAAATCCCTCAAGAGTTTGGCATTTTCAAATTTTAGATTTTCACAGTTTGAGCACTTCTCGATCATATTTACAGCTTCAGCTTTCTTTTCCTCCTTGATAGCTTAAATTTCTTTGACCTGCTCTTCTTCCTCTCGAACACTTTCCTCAGATTTGAATTTATCTTTATCAGTTTCTGCATTACTAATCTTTTGTAGTTCAAGTTCTCGCTCTTTAATCTCTTCGATAAACATGCTCAAATTCACTTCTAAGTATATCTTCCTCAAATCTGACAAATACGTTCTCCACCTATCACCTGGAAACGCATTTGCCAACTTGTCAACCCATTCCTCATTAGTCTTGGTTATCTTCAATCTCATCATCTCCCAATACAACTCGATATACCTTTTTATCAATTCATCAGTTGATTCCCCCTTGATACCTGAAAAATTATTAAACTTGTTCAGTGTAAGATAGATTTCAGAATCCATATCTTGGGAATAAGAAATACACAGCAACAGATTTTCAATCAATTCAAAAAATTTCACACAAACAAACGACTATTCGATCGAATAACAAAGACTAGGCAACAACAATTCAAGTGAGGATTCTCTCGGGCGAGGATCCTATTCTTGAAAAATCACCTTGAATTACCTGCAAACACACAAGTAAACGATCAAATCAAACCTGATTGAATACGTAACAGTGTGTTGATAATCCCAATATAAGACTCGTTGTCAAAGATTCGTCGATTCAATCCAAAATTTTTTGGGTGTGTATCCGATACTTGACAAATCACTTTGAATCACCTTTGATACTTGGGCTAATGGACAAAACTGATCACACCTTTACATGGACCTTCACATGCACACACATTTTTAAAAAAACATAAATGCAAAGACAGAAATTAAATGCAGAAATGAAATATGTACAAACATATTTTTGTGAGTTTGTGTAAGAGGATCATATCAGTTTTTGAGACACATCACACGCACCGTTAAGCTTTTAGACATTTTAAGTTCTAAACGATTCACGTTGATTGACGATATAGTTGTCCTCTTAAATTTTCATACAATTTTCAATCTATTCAGGATACTATTTAAGTGTTTTATGAACTTAGTTCGATTCATGTGTCCCACCTCTTGAATATACTCCCGTATCCAGAATCCCAATATTCAGTCTTACAGGCAAGAATACTACAATGATATCTGTACATAAATTAGGGGTTAAATGCGAGAACTGAGGGATCTCAGGTCAGAACTTCCGTTCAGCAGAGAGATATCAGCTTCGACTTAGCAGTGTGTCCCCTTTAGAGGATCTTTTCAGCTACAACAGATGATTATCAATTTTATTGTCTAATCAGCTGAGGGCTTTATGCTATGTTTCAAGCATTTTGTGGAAAGTATTAGCCAAGGACTAGGTCAGAACTACCGTTCAGCAGAAGTCCCGGAATAATACCCCAGACATCATAGAGTATAAACACCTAGTATATCAGAATACGAGACCTTTCAAACGAGATTTCAGGGGTTACCTATATATCCAAGTAGTGTTCCCCACAAATTTCACAAGTTTGAAATTTTAGGTTTATATCCCGAATAAATCTACTAAATGTACAAAACCCTATCGTCACATCATCAGTGAGACCGTTTATTACATTTGACATTACCTTTCTTTAGCGTGCTGTGATAGTCCACTGATGTACTATCATTTCCTCTTTTTTTACAACAAAACTCATTTTGACTTTTTCAATGTTTTTGACATTTTCAAATTTTCTAATTTTTTTTTAAAATTTTTCTCCCCCTAAAATCAAAATATGTTTCAATTTTGATTTTCTGGGAAAATTTGAAACAAACTGTACAAATTTGACAACTTGATGAGAATCACTTCAATTCTCCATCCAGTTGGCGTAAACAATCAGAACTCCCCCTCACAACAAACTATTTTCCCATTATGATTTCAAAACACTTAAGTTTATTTTAATCAAAATGGTTTTTCCGGAAAATTAGTTTTGTGTGACATTTCACAAACTCGGGGTTTCATCACTTTGTTTTTCGATCAGATGTAGGAAAATTCAAGTACAAGTTAATGTCCTTGATTTACCATTTGCAGTTCAGAATCCTTTGTACCACTTGCAAAACATAAACTCGTCTAATAACTCTTGTAAGAAAAACACAAACAAACCTTTTTACCGTTTGTTTGATTGACTTTATCGATTAGAATTTTAGAAAGATGCCGATTCATGATCCACGATACCATCTTGGGATCTCCGGCAATTCCTGCAAAACCATCAAACACAGATTTTAAAAAAAAATGCCGATTCATGCTCCACGCTTACAAACCTGGGAGCTCCGGCAAGTCAGGTTTTTCATTTGAAAAGTTTCACCCAAGCCTGACTGTCCTTGGGTGATTTTGAATTCTTATTCAACAATGGTGGAAAATTTTTCTCATCCATTGTTAAATCAGAATTCTCGACTTTTACCTCAACACATGGCTCTTCTGGTTTTACCATACCAGAATCATTTCCTGACAGTGGCTTGTCTGACTTTGATGAGCCAGATTCATCGCCTGAAGGTGGCTTGTCTGACTTCGGCACATCCACTACTAGAAAACTTGGCAATTGTCACCAAAATTTGCTACCAAAAAAACCGGTGGCAAATTTAGCCACCTATTTCCCACGGATATGTAAATTAAGCGTACTCAGCACCGTTTGGTAGCAAGCGGTGGAAAATTTTGCCACCATCTATTTTTGGTGACAGATTTATGGAAAAATAAGAATAACTTCCTTAGATTATCCCAAATATATGCGTATTTTTTTAATTGCTACCATCTTAGAGGTAACAAAAAGAAATTTTAAGCCCATATTTAACTAGGCGGGTTAATATCCCGCTCATTATTTAGGGTTTTGAATGAAAACCAGGGCTGGTCATAGGCAAGCGTGGTTACCAATAACTCATCCTACCGACTCCACTCTCCAGCCACCAGCCCACCGTCGGCCGTCACAGCCCCTCGCCGGAGTAGGTCGCAACCCCTTCAGTTCTTCGACCTTCCCTCACTCATTCACTTTCTTCAGCCTTCAGGTTCGTTTAAACGTTCAATTTGCTGATTATAACTTTCAATTTGTTCATGTAGACATTCGATTTGTTGATTATAACTTTCAATTTGTTTTTTATTTTAACTTTATTCAAATATGGTATCTAAAGACAGTTTGTTACATTGGTATTTAAAAGACTTTGTATCTTGTGAATTTATTCTTATTTGATTTGCAGAGTGTAAATTGATAGCTTCGAAATAGATTAGCAGCCACTTCATAGTATTTGTCACATGTTCTATTGAAAGATTTTGGGCGCTTTTAAGCTGTAATACTATCTTCCGTTTATGCTCTTTGGTTATAGGTTACAAGTAAATTTTTTTCCCTTCAAGATGTAGAATTTTACTTTTGAATGAAAAATCAATTTGGGGGTTTTAATATTGTGTTAAGGAATTAGGATAAAGATACAGGTAATTTGGGTGTTGGGTTTAAATTTTATCGTTCCATACTCACCAAAGATCTTTTTTAAATCTTCGTTAGTGGTTGATTCAGATAGGTTTTTCACGTAGACATTGTTAAACTTTGTGTTGCTTAATGATGAGTCACGTTCTTGCTTGCTTACGAAGAAAGTGACCGACGTAAACTTGCTTGTCGTTGATCAGCATACCGTTAAGATTATCGATTGCGGTTTGTGCAGCTTCTTCGGTTTCAAACTCCACAAACCTCTAACCCTTTTGACTGGCCTGTACCATCTGTAGCTATCTTGCAACAGAGTATGTTACTGAAGCTAGAAAATGTGTTGTGCAATGCCTTGCTGTCAATTGACTTATCCAAATTCTGCACACAAAAACGAACGTAATTAAAAACTGAAAGAACATACTCCATGAAAGTGAGCCTTAGAGACATATTAATGATGGTTATACCTTGATCAATATATTTGCAGTTCCACTTTTACGAACGCTTGGGTTTCTATGAAAGTACATGATACGAATAGCTTTCCCATTTACCGCAGTGAAATTGAGTACGTCAATAGCCCTTGCAGCTGTAAAACACGTATAAGTATAAGGCACAAACAACTTGCAACCCAACTATGTGCTACAAAAATATAGTAGAGACATAACAAATGCATCAAATTAAATAACAGCCACCAGTCAAAGGGTTCTATGTATAACACAAGAATCTAAAATTCCAATTTATATATGTGAAAAAGAATTGTTGCAGTTATAAGTTGATTAACAAAAAGGTTGCAGCCACCAGTCAAAGGGTTCACAAGTACGCTTGTCATAATGTCACCATCAATTCACAAGTAACTACAAAGTGTGTTACATTTCGCCATTTAATTTCAACTGATATTTTTCCAACAAAAAATTAAAAAAGACATATTTGATATTTCCTAGGTTACTACTAAATTGTTAATATGATCTTGTTGGATTGCAGACATGCTTTTGCAACAATGTCATTTATTGCTGAAATCTTCATCTTCATGTATGTTGGTATGGATGCACTTGATGTCGAAAAATGGAAATTTGTCAAGGACAGGTAACCTTTTTCATATAATAGGTGGTAAAAAAACGGAATAGTAAAGTACAAGGATGGTCCTTGAGGTTTACCAAAATTTTGGATTTGGTCCCTAGCTTTTCAAAAGTACACAGATGCTCCCTTTGGTTTGCACTTTCTACCAAATTTAGTCCCCTGCCAACACATACAAAGGTTTCAGCAGGTCCAAGATAGAGGCTAAATGCGTTAGAAAGTGCAAACCACAGGCACCATCCATGAACTTTTAGAAATAAAAAACAGGGACTAAATGCGTCACTAAGTGCATACCACAGGGACCATCCGTGTACTTTTGAAAAGCTAGGGATCAAATCCAAAATTTTGGTAAACCGCAGGAAACATCTATGTACTTTACTCAAAACTAAAAGATAGGACGCAGGTCAGCCTAACCTGGACCGACCCATAATAAAATGATTTTTTGACCCAAATTGTTTTGACCCGTTACCCAACCTGCCAGCCCGCTTATCTTGAGGCAATTACTATTTCTAATTGATAATCTAATTTTGCAGTCCGAGAAATTCTTTTGGGGCAAGTGCTGTACTGTTTTGACTAATTATGGTTGGGGGAGCATGTTTTGTGTCCCCGATTTCAATAATATCCAACTTAACAACAAAGCCTACCGATAACAAAATCGAGTTTAAGCAGCAGGTAACCAACGTTAACTACCTTTTGAAATTTCTTGGCCCATTAATAATTCTCCATATGCATATTTTATTAATTAGTTTACTTTATTAATCTCCCAAAGATCACGGTTTGGTGGGCTGGTCTAATGCGAGGCGCTATCTCTGTGGCACTTGCTTATAAGAAGGTAAAATCTAATATTCAATTTAAATTAGCATGTCAATCGTGTCGAGTTCGTAAGTTGAAATAATACACGACCCATATATTTATTTGTGTTAAAGACATCCACCCTATCCCGCACACGCTTCAACGTGTAACCTGAAAATGACCTGTGAAACCCATTTATCTAAACGAGTCAAACAGGTTTCCCTTTAAAATATATAATTTTTTTTCCGAATTTTAAATGGGTCCCGATTATTTTCGTGTCGTTTTTCAGGCTTTATGAGGAATTATTGCCCCTAGTTTACATATGATTTATGTTAATATCTGAAACATATGCAGTGTACTGGGCCTGATGAACAACATATGGAGCCAGCAAATGCACTTTTGATCACCAGCACCATTATTATAGTGTGGTAAGTATCTTGATATTTAATTTATTTTATAGATTATATTTTAAATATAATGAACTATTTGTTTTATCAGGAAACGATTAATTTCTTGCTTAAAAGTTTGTACTTTTTTTATTGTAGAAACACAATAGGGGATATTTGATGCGGTTTTGAAGGGATACATAGACTTTGAGTCGGACCCCGTGGCCTCTTATATCTGACAGTGCAAAGGATCTTATTAGGAAGATGTTTCAGACCGCCTAACTGCTCATGAAGTTCTATGTATGTTGTGACTTGGTTATATATTGTTAGAATACCTTGAGTTTTTGCTGTCATTTAAACGTTATATGAATGATACATGTCATCCTTGGATTTGTGAAAACGGTGTTGCTCCTGATAGAGCACTGGATCCAGCCGTTCTTTCTCATTTGAAGCAGTTCTCTGCAATGAACAAGTTAAAGAAAATGGCTTTGCGGGTACGTTCATATGCTTGTTAAAATTTGCAAAAAAGATCGATTGTTACATAAGAAATGGTACAAACGGTTATTTACACAAATGCTATATTTGATTTATGCAAAAGTAATCATGAATGTTTTTTTGTTGTTTGGGTCCAGGTTATAACCGAAAGCCTGTCTAAGGTTTGAGAGAGATGTTCAAAGAAAAAGATATGGTGGATAAAGATACTATGCTCGATAGGATGTGACAAATTGAAGCTATGTTAACAAGTACAATTCGAAGATAAGCTACAAACACTTGGTTTTAAATGTTTTGACGTTTATCATATTAGGATAATTTTAGTTATCTGATGTTTTAGCTAGTATTTCTATTAGAATGTTTTATATGCTTTTGATACAAAGATGTTTTATATAATTTTGGCTTTTCGTGATATTATTAGACTTTAATATAATTTTGTAATTTTATTGATATGTAATTTTTATGAAAAAAGTAGGGAAAATTGAAAATCAATCTGAATCAAAAACCAATATTCAAGCAATCACAAAATGGTAGCAAATAATGGTAGCAAATAATTCAAAAAGTTCGTTAAATCCTACCGGTTTTCAATGAAAATGGTGGTTAAATGGTGGCAAATGGTTGGTGGCTAAATGGTGGAAATATCAAACGGTGGCAATAAAGTGGCAAAAAATCCGTCACAACTCGGTAGCAAACAAGACGGACCGTAGCAAACAAGAAGCGGTGGCAAATAATTTTGACCAATTTTGTGGTGGCAAAAATAAGGTGGCAAAATATAAAAATGGTGGCTATTTGGTGGCATTAGGGCAATTGACACGGATGTTTTTGTCACCACATTTTCGGTGGCAAAATGGTGACAACAGAGAAATTGCTACTATTTTGTGACCAAAAGTTACATCACAAAAACCCTCTTTTCTAGTAGTGATCAGATTCATCGCCGACCTTTTCCTTCTTCTTCTCCTCTTTTGTCCTCAGATTTGCTGACGAATTCGGTTTACTTAACTTTGCAGTCGAGGAAGTTGATTCATCAGAACTCTTATTCGATCTGTCCGGTGAACCCGAGGACAAAATCTTCTCGAGATATTCTCTCGCCTTCTTCCTCTTCTTTCTCAGTTTGTCTTTTTGCCCTTGAGAAAGTTTCACTTTCTTTTCTTGAACTTTAGGTTCTTGGACCTTCTGTTCTTTGACATTCTGTTCTGAAACTTTCAGTTTCTTGGGCTTGACATTGACTGGTTTCTTTGCCAATTTCTGAGAATTAACCCTCAATCTTTCACTTGATTTCCTTGGGCAATCCCTGGCAATGTGTCCTTTGATTTGGCAATTATAGCATCTTCTCGTCTCAAATCTCTGTCTCTGGCAGTTAACAGCAATGTGTCCTTGATAGCCGCAATTGTAACACACTCTGTTATCGTACCAATCACCATTTTCATACCAAACGCTCAGATCAAAGCACTGTTTGGCTTGGTGATACTCTTTCCTCTTCTTGATTATTGGATTTGTCTTTTGAGCACTGTGGTCAAACCTGCACCACTTATTACCAACAATTTTTGAGTTTTCGTTTTTCAATTTTTGTGATTTTTGAATGCGATTGGATGATCGATCTGATGAGCTTTTATTTTCTTTTTGGACATTTTTCGACTTTTTAACAATTTGTTTTTGTTCAACAATCTTCTTAACAGGTTTCTGCTTTGAGCATTCACCTATTTCAGTAGATTGCAAAACAGTATTTTTGATTTTTTCCTTTAATTCTAAAAACAATTTTTGTTTTTCAATTTTTCCATTTTCATCATCAGATTTCACATCACAATCTTCAACTTTGACATTGTCAAAGTTTGTGACATTGTCACTTATTGGAATAGAATTGATTGGTTTTGGACAAGGAATATTCAAAAACTCTGAAGAAGTCACAAAACCTTTCAATTTCTTTTCAAGTTCATCAATCTTGTTTCTTGAATTCTCAGCTTCGTTTTCAAGCTGAGATATTCCTTCAAGATGAGACTTGATTGATTTTTCATTCTCATTCTTAATGTTTTCAAGAACAGATTTTTCATTTTTCCAAAACTTTTAACTGTTCTTGAAATTTTGTTTCATTAGCTTTCAAATTTTTGTTCTCCAGTTTTATCCAGAAATCTTCATTTTCTGAAGAATTCTTTTTGTTTTCAGAATCCTTTTCTTTCTCTTTCAAACTCTTGTTTTCTAATGTCAAACTGTTCAAATTACCCAACAGTTTGTCATTTTCAACTTTCAGTTTCTCACAAATTTCTTGAATCATAAGAATCTGTTTATCATCAGCTTGCTTCTCATCTTTCAACTTCTTGACTTCCAATGTCAAACTTTCCACATCCTTCAAGAGTTTGTCATTGTCAGTCTTAAAGTTGTCACACTTAGAGCACACTGATTCACAACTTGATGATCCAAACTCTGCAGATTCCTCAGCATTTGAAGCTTCTTCTTTATCAGTTTCTGCATTACTAATCTTTTGTAGTTCAAGTTCTCGCTCTTTAATCTTTTCAATAAGCATGCTCAAATTCACTTCTAAGTATATCTTCCTTAAATCTGACAAACACATTCTCCACCCATCATCCGGTAAAGCATTTGCCAACTTATCAACCAATTCCTCATTTGTCTTGGTTATCTTCAATCTCACCATCTCCCAATACAACTCGATATACCGTTTGATCAATTCTTCAATCGATTCTCCATCTATACCTGAAAAATTTTCAAACTTGTTCAGTGTAGCATAAACTTGATTCTGAATACGATACGACTCACAATCCATGTTTAGTTATTAAAAAAATTTCAACAATAGATTTTCGAATCACAAACTGAAATCAATTCAAATACTGTGCCAATCCACTGAATCAGATAGATATCCGATTTAGTGACAACAAATTGCTAACAACGGATTGCGTGGAGAATTCTTTCGTGCGTGTTTCCGATGCTTGACAAATACCTCGGATCACCTGCAAATAAAACTGATTAGGACCGAGTGACAACTAGTTCTGATTATCACTTGATTCAAAAATTATTTTTAGCTCAAGATCCACAGATTTCAATTTTCACCAAGCCCACTAATCACAAGATTATCAAAATTCTACTCAGATCTATTTCTTGTTCGAGCAACAATAATGACCTGCAAGTTGATACAAACACACCGAATCACAAGATCATTTGCAACTATTTAGAACAGATTTATCAAGACAAAATTCAATGACTTCGATACAAAATTCGATCCAAATCTAACTAAAAATTAGTCGAAACAATTTAAGATTCAATGAATCAACCTGAAATCATATGTTTTTACCAAAACATGTTTAAATTTTCTAATTAAATGTGCCGACTAGTGACTGGGCCAAAATTGGGTATTGGGTCGGTGCAATCAAAACCAAAGATTGGTTCTTAAAATGGTAGTGGGGCGGTGCAACTTAGTTTTTGATTGAGCCGATTTTAATATGGAGCGGTGCTACAAGCTTGTTGATTGGACCTTTCTTATTTACTTCACCCAATACCAACACTTAATAACTGATGATGATGTTTGTTTGTAATTGAACCGAGTTTGATTTTACCAATCCGACAATCTGTTATGCTCAGACAGTCACGTTAAGAAGATGACTAATGAGCGGACCGATATGATACAAATGAGCGGTCCTGAACGATTTCAAATGAGCGGTTCGATAAACGTCATATAAGCGGTACAGAAGACCTATGAGCGGTCCTAAATGTTACTTATCAGCGAACCAGAACAATTCCACATGAGCGAACCAAATTAATTCCAAGCCTTTTGAGCGAACCTAGTCAACTCCACACGAGCGATCCTCAATTAAGACCAAAAAAGCGATCCACAGTAGTGCCACATAAGCGATCCTGAGCTGAAATTTGACGCGAATTCGGACCGAAAAACCGCGATTACTCCTAAACGACTTGGAGTTTCGAGCTGAAACATGGTAGGGTTGTAGATCGGGTCTATACGCACAACATATCCAAAAATCAGACGAAACGGACCGTATTTACCTGTTCAATTTGACGTTTTTCAGTAAAAAACGTAAGAAATGTGTAGAAGATGAAGAAATAGGAGAAATCGGATCTGAATCGGCTCAAATCTGGTACGAAAACGATGTGTTTGATCGTGCAATCGAGCTCCTAGCTCTGATACCAATTGTAGGACCGGTTTTGACGCCGTTCGATTGCGTAACGAACGTTTCACGTGCGGAATCCGTGAACGAACGTGACCGAACACACGATAATGTACTACTAATGTGATTCCATTGCTAAATTTGACGTGTACGGTACAAGAATCACAAATATACAACTTTCTCTCTCTACTTTCTCTCTCTAGAAAGTCTTCTCCTCCAAGTCTCCTCCTAAACTCTTTCAAGAACTTCTAAAGTCTTACTAAAATCATGACATAACCTCCTATTTATATGGTCAAGGAAACTTAATGAAAGTTCTCATTAATTACAAGTTTGCCACCTTGCCATTTCTAACTAAATATGACATTATGCGCTTGATTCCTTCCGGCTTTTCACTACGACTCGGATTGACGAAGGCGATAGACAATAAATGCATCAACAGTTTGAACCTGAAGGTTCCACCAAGACAGAGCCCCATCTACAAATAGTCCAGCTACGTACGTGACCTGGTGTTCTGGGGCACATTTGCTCAACCATAAGACAGAATTCGTCTTCTCCACCCAACGCACAAAAGCTAAGGCACCCCCAGTGCCGTCGAATTCTCGAGGTTTGTGGTTTAATAACTGCTCATAAGGGCAGCCGTTGGGTGGGTTATTTCCTGAGGTATCTCCACCGTGCTCAGAGCGAAGGGCCTCGAGTTGTGCGATGGCTTGCGAGATGCGTCCTTGCAGTCCCGACTTTGCTGATGTTGGCAGAGGGTTGTTGGTATCGGCGTTCCCTTGTATCGACATCTTCTGAGAAGAAGATTTGGTTAGGTCAGGTCTTATTCGCTCGGGGAGTGCATATAGTTGTTTAGAGATCGTACGCACATACACATATTAGGTTATCATACCAACCAATCACGCAATGGTATAATCATAGTATAACCAAGTAATTTGGTAATTATGTTTAATGAGAGCATAGCAAGTAAGCACGTAGTATTATAATTATAGCACACACATGTAGGTCAATTAACGCGCTTAACGAAGACATAGCGACCAAGCTTTTGTTGGTCATTGGTCACAAAGTATCGTCGCATGCTTAATGATGATTGGCTTCTCATTATTTCCTGGCCACAATTGTGTTGTCTTCCGAAATGTATCACATCAACAGGGACATAGGGTCACCCTACCCTTGTCCATTAAATATGTTAGTGTACCATAATTACGTAGTCAGATGTAGTCTTCAAAAGTCTCCACAATCTCGGCTTATCATTAATGTCCTACCCAGATGTAATGCAATCCGCATAATCCCGAAACCAACTATACTGGTGACTGAGGTGGAGAAAGAAAGAAAAGTAAACTGTCGACATGCGTGAATTCCTTCTCGAGCTTGTATATACGTCAAAGTGGTAACTGCTCTGCTGCTTGGCAGTAGAGAAACGAGCATCAAAACCTAGGAAAGGTGTAATAGCAGCAGGTGAGAGTGCAAAGGAATCTTGATGAAGGTATACTTGCAATAGACAGGGTGGAGGACGTGGTGTAGCACAAGCTCCAAAACTCTGCGAACTATATCCTCAAACTGTAGCTAACGTTACAGGTGTACTTGTCCCATGTGTAGTCTCCACAAAGTGAGGGATGGTAAGGGTCTAAAATCAACATAGTGTATTATAGGAATTATCGAAATGGCTCGTCCAACGACGTGGAGGTGAATGTAGTAAACGGTGCGGCCTGCGAGGTCGTAGAAAATGTTGCCGTAGCAAAAAGGGATTGTTACGCGAGTGCTGACCTGGAGTACCTTCACGGGGTGCGGGTATGTCTTGAAAGAAAGCGATAGGCACGTTGGCGCAATGGACGTCGGTCTTCACAAGAGAAACATCAGCGGTTGAAAGTGCAGCACTAAATGTCTCAACGAAAGGAGAATCACTAGGTGCAGGTACTGTGTCAGGTATAAGGGGTGCAATGTCTGGTAAGCCAAAATGAAATAGGGTCATGAGTAAGTAAGGGTGCAGGATTAGTAGGTACAACATCAGGCTGACCCCAAAAGGAACAGGAGCTGGCTTAGGAGCAGGCTCTGGGTTGTGTAAAGGTGTGGCGTCTCGAGCAAGTGATAGTTGCAGCGGTTATAACGGTGTCGTCGTCTGCGCTAGTAGTAGAAATCTGTAATCTGGTTGTCTGTAAGGCTGCGGATGTCACAGGCTCAAAGGAGTCTGAAATCGAATGTATGCTATAATCAGAGGATAGCTCGTTAACAGGGGTCTTCAAAAGTGAAATTAGTAGTAACGTTCTCGTCTATTCTTCCATCATCATGGGTGTTATCAGAAGGGCCATCAATAACAAGTCAACGTCATCATCAATTATTCGTTGAGTAGCCGACCTTCGGAAGGAATGTCCACAGGAGGCGCATTGTCGAGGATTGGAGGCAAGAGGTGCTCTCCACCGAAATGTCCAAAAGGTAAAGCGGTCGTGGACCGAACCAAGAATGACAGGAAAACTCGCGTCAAGGAAACCATCAGCAAGGGTAATTCATTACCAACGTCTGGCAGCGCGGACGGTTGGAAATTGTCCTTCTCCTTGGTCAGCATGTCAGGGTTGCTCTTAGTGTCCGTCGTAATTACCTCTGGCGTAGATGCAATCTCATCATTTGTGGCGGTGGCCGTAGGGTCATCATCATCTGACTACTCGTTCCTTGGGGAAAGTGACGTGTGTGCCGGTACATAATAGTCACAACATGCATATTTACAATAATTTTTAACGCTTTGCATATTGCAAACAAAGACAATTCATAATGTAATCATGTATCCACATATTCGTCCTAGTCTTTCAGACAATCTCCCAGTCTCTCAGACTAACACATCTGGTCTCTCAGACTAAACCTCCCCAGTCTCTAAGACTGAACTCCCTAGTCTCTAAGACTAACTCCCTGGCCTCTAAGACCAAACCTTCCCACTCTCTAAGACTAATTCCCTGGTCTCTATGACCAACCTCCCAGTCTCTAGGACTGAATCCCTCGTCTCCATGACCAACCTCCTAGTCACTAAGACTGAATCCATGGTCTCTATGACCAACCTCCCAGTCACTAAGACTGAATCCCTGGTCTCTATGACCAACCTCCCAGTCACTAAGACTGAATCCCTGGTCTCTATGACCAACCTCCCAGTCACTAAGACTGAATTATAAACATGAACTTTGAAATGTGTATTCGTGCCTTTTGTTTGTAAAAATGTTTTGTACCCTGGATCTGGACGTTTAATGTATGCAATGTAAAAGCGTTTTGAAAATATTTTCGTGAGAGCCCTAATGATCGTAGTCTAGACTCAACAGAGAATCCTAGTTCGCTACGATCGAAGCTCTGATACCAAGCTGTCACACCCTGGCTTTTGCGGAAGCGTGGGTTTATTTGGTGTGACTTCTTAATACCATAGCAATGAATCATAACAATACTATATGATAAAAACAAGAGATGTTCATCCATAAATAAGTTTTAGAAATACAATACAACATCATTTTTAAAATGTTGACTCATAAGACAAGATACAACCATAACATGATTTAAAACGTGTTCATATGACACAGTAAAAGACTTGAATAAAAACATGGTTTAAGGACATGTAACCCGTCCAGGTAAGGGTTACACCTCCTGAACCTACTACCCTGGATGACGTCTTTATTTAGTACGCAGCTTGACACAAATGCAGACACTTGCCAGATCCCTTAGTTTTCCAGAAATACATGTAAGTTGAAAAATCAACAAAAGTTGAGCGAGTTCATGTATAAGTGAGTATGCATAAACCTTTATAATGCGTTTGTATGTATGAAAATCCCTGGTATGTAGCAATTAAGGAAAAAGAGATCACCATTGGGTTGCAAAGCCAATGATATGTGTGAAGTGATGCAGGAAGACTCAAACCTAGCGGATTTGTGCACCGGGCACTTAGTCACCACATGGTCCACTCGGCGGACTCAGGAATGGGGCTCGCTACACCCAAATAGATCTATCACTAATGTCCCTCGGTCCTACAACGAGGATTAATGGCCTTTAGTTCTACCTACCCACTCACATGATCTGAACGTCCCAACCCTCCTTAAGCTAACCATACCATGTATAAAAATGTCCAAAATAATTGTAACATGTATTTCACCCCCGAAGTTATAAACTGAAAACACTTAAGAGAAAAGGTGGACATGAACTCACAGTATTGCGTCTTCAGTATGTGTAACCCAAGTCTCCTCAGCCAACACGACTACCTACAATGGTCTAATGTCTATTAGACGAACGGGTCGTGCCTTGTCTTAGTATTTATGTTTTTGAGTTATGTTTCCGATATTATTCCAAGTTATAATGATTATATTTGGTTTTGGAATAATTGTTTATACAGTATTTCTGAATTAATACTTTTCAAGTATTCGTATTCGTATTTCCTTCCCAAGGATGGGGGTATCTTATACATGTATTTTTGTATTTGTATTTGTATATCTTGCCAAGTGACGGCGTCGTATTTCGGTATATTGTTCTAAATAAAATATGTTAATATATTCCCAATATATTTTTCCCAAAACCATGTATTTCAAGTCTCACTTAAATATATTTAAATCATTTGTCTAAAATATCTTAATTCTCAAAAATATATATATCTTTCCCAAAAATATTATATTTTACTCCATAGATTTTCCAAAATAATATTCTACCAATAATATACGTATAAGAGTATTCTTCCGAAAAACTACGTAAGTTAAGTTTTAGTGTTTCGTATTATAACAATACTTGTGTAACTTATATTATTTATTTTGCAAACGCTTCGGTATTATTTTGGTGTCGTAATCTCGTGATACCATAAGTTATATTATTTTTACCCTAAAAATAATATAAGCTAGTTTACAAAACAAGCCAATATTCACACAGGAGTTTTAGTATAAAATATATATTCTAAATATATATTTATTAAGTTTTATTTACGAAAATCAACCTCCGAGACTTTGTGTTTCTGTAATAAAAATGATGGCGAAATTTATTTCGAAAATAAAGTTTAAAATATTTTTGTACATACTTGTTAGGAAAATATTTCTAAGTGTTGAAATTTTAGAAAAATTTCGCCAGAGTTAAATGGAGGTGTCCATGCTTTTTAGCATATCATTTCCTTTTGTAAAATCATGTTAGCTCGTTCTCAAATAACCAACCCGACATTTAGACATGCAAAATACTACTTACATCATTTCAGTTTTAATATGCAAAACTGGGCTGTTTTCGGGCATTTTAATAAAATAGTTAACTTATTCCAAAAATTCTCAAATTTTTACAGAATGTCTTATACAATCCAAATATTGTTGTGTAAAAATATCGGGGTCCAGTTTATTACCAATATTTTATAAAAAATTATTTACCGGACTGCAATCAGATTTGTCACTTTCTGACTGCAGTCTACGAAATAATTCATCTAAAATCTATCGTAACTCCGATTGACGAAATTCCAGTGGGAGTATTACTACGACACCAGTGTTCGTCTACAGTACAATTTTCATGAGTTGATTCAACATAGATTTCAAGTTATGACTAAAAACATATCACCCATTTTCAGCAGTAAAAATGCAGCCTTAGTTGCTGTTAGAAAACGACCCTTTAAAAATAGCAAACGAAGTCCAAAAATTTTGATTCCGGTGCCATTATGTTCATGACCTTGCTTATGTTTTTAGTGTTTCTTGAGATTTCATCATTCTTTCAACTATTAACCACCATAAATAAGAACAAGATGAAGATTTGAAGCACTTACTACTAGCACAAGGCTAGGGAAGTTTCAAAGCGTAAAAGTGGTGGATAAAAGAAAACGAGAGCGGTCCTCGAGCTTCCGAACACACCAAGCTTAGTTGTAGTGTCTCTTGCACCCTTGGATGCCTTTCGATTGTATGAATGAAGCTTGATAGTGGTGGTGGTGGGGTGCTTGGTTCTCGGCCGATCAAAGGAGAAGAGAGGGAGAGTGTGGAGGTGAAAAGATGATGGTGATGAGAGAAGGTGATGGACTAGGGGTTTAAATAAGAATCCTCCAACACTTATTTGTCTAATGGTTATTATGCTTCCATAGTACCCAACATGATCTTATTATTTTAATCAACAAATCCATGGGGAGTCCCCATGTAACCGGTTTCGAATGGGGGGGGGTTACTTGGTTGGGTCTCAAGTATTAGTTACTAACTAGTTAAGTTTCAAGTGTTAAGTTAGTGTATCATTGTGTGTTGTTATTTATAAAGTATGTTAGGGTGTTCGGGGACCCTAACTAGCTCAGAAAAATAAAAACAATGTATCTGGCATTATTTTTATGTTCCAGGTAAAGTCCGGTTGTTCGGTTGGGTGTTGTTCTGTTAAAGTGCTAAATAAATCTTTAAAGTGCATTTTATGTTATTTTTAGTGACACTTTTAATTCCCAACACTTTGGAAAGTACCTAGGACTATTTTGCCAAGTTTTTCCACTTTACTAGCATTATTAAATGCTGAATTTTGTTTATTAAGTGCAGAATTTTGCATTTAAAGTGTGTTTTAGGCACTTCCTAGCACTATAACTATCACCTAGTGACGCAGTTTTATAGTCCTCACTTCCCTACACTCCCTACTAGTGTAGTATTCCATTCTTGGCTCATTCTGGCCTCAAAAATATGTCTGTCTAGGTGCTGGCATTGTCAGCATGTTTCTGGGTTATCCGCTCACTGTGCTAACTGTGCTTTGTGCATCAAGTTTGTCACTATTGTTTGTGTGTAAATAAATAGAGTGACAGTATAAAATGTGATGCATGAGTATGTATGTATCAGGGATCAGAAAGCAGTTTAATCATAATTGTAATCAAGCACAGTAATTAAGCACTAATTAAATATTAATCAATTTCTACGGATATCTGGAATTGTGAGGGTTGTCACATATAATACCCCAGATATTACCACGCACAAAGACCTAGTATGTCAGAAATAGAAAATCTTTCAAACAAGATTTCGGGGGTTACCCATATATCCAAGAGATGTTCCCCACGGGATAAGTAAGCATTCGAATTTATGTTTATATCTCGAAAACAATCTACTAAATGAGTAAAAATCTACTAACATATCCTCAGTGAGATCATTTATCACATTTAAACATTCCATATCTTTAGCGTGTTGTGATAGTCCACTGATGTACTATCATTTCCTCTTTTCACAACCAAACTCATTTTTGAATTTTATCATGTTTTTGGATTTTCTGAAATTTTCTAATGTTTTTGAATTTTCAAAAATTCTTACTCCCCCTAAAATTCAAAAACATTTAAAGAAATTGAAAACAAACTGTACAAGTAACATGACAACTTGATGTGCAAAGCTTCAATTCTCAATCCACTTGGCTAAAACAATCAGAACTCCCCCTTACAACAAACTATTTTCCCATTATGATTTCAAAACACTTAAGTTTGTTTCAATCAAAATGGTTTTTTCGAACAATAAGTTTTGTTGATTTTACCACTTGTAGGCTGGGGATTACTCATCACTTTGTATTTAACCAATTGTAAATTCACCAACCAAACATACCATTTCTAGAAAATCAAGTACAACTAAATGTCCTTGATTTACCACTTGTAGGTCAAACCAATTACCATTTGTAGGTATGCACAATCAACCTTGATACAGAGAATGATGCCGATTCCTACTCCACTCTTACCAACCTGGGAGCTCCGGCAAGTCAGGTTTTTCAATCAAAGAAAATATCCACCCAAGCCTGACCAGCCTTGGGTGATACCGAGCTACCAACACTCGGTTTCTTACCTACCATCTTCTTCTCTTAGAACTCTTTAACCCCTTTGACTTTTCTGTCAACCATTTTTCCAAAAATGTGTTTCACTTTGTGGTTAAAGGCCTTTTCAACATCAAAAACCATTTTATCAGAATAAAATTGGTTTGAAATTTCAACTTTACCAATTTTCTTCTTAAAATTTTCAGCCCGAAGTGGTGGAAAATTCACATCATCCACAATCGGCACTGATTTTTCACCTTTTTCCTAAACCTGTAGCTCCTCTAATTTTGTGGAATCAGATTCATCGCCAGAAGATAGCTCCTCTGATTTTGATGAATCAGAATCATTGCTAGAACTATCACCAGATTTCTTAGCAACCCATTTTTGGTTGTCAAGATTTGCTATTCTCTTGTAAAACCTGTTTGAACATTCACCAATTTCAAATTTTGAATTTTTGAAAAGTTTAGTTCTCTCAATTAGTGGTTCAAACATAATCACTTTCTCTTTCAGTTTAGAAACTCCCTGTTTGACTTGTTTTCCCTGTGAACAGTTCATGGCAATATGACCACTTTTTCCACATTTATAACAGGTTCGAGTTTCCTTCTTTTGATCAACAGTCTGCATCTCTTCTTGCTTCTTCGCAACGAATTCTCTGTTTGACTGCTTTCTAAACAACTTTTCTTTCTCTTCTTCAGAAGATGTACCTGAAATAAATATCATTTTTTAATTAAAATCTCGAACATATTTTTCATTTTTATGATTTTCTGGTGGAATAAATCCTAATCCTTTCTTTTTGAAATTACCGTTATGGTTTGGATTCTTTCGATAACCAGAACCAGAACTGTAACCATTTTTCTTGTTTTCTCTTTGTTGAACTCTTGAGGTGTATTTTTTAGGTTTATCAGTAAGATTTACATCTTTTATTTCAGAAATATTAATTTCTGTTAGTTTGAAATCCTTTTTTATCATTTCAGGTTTAACACCTCTTATTGGAAATTCCTTATCAGAATATAATTTGTCAGAATCATTCAACGTATAAATCACTTTTGTTGGTTCGTCATTCAAATTAGATTTTGATAACAGGAATTCTTTATTATAAACTCTTTTGCCCTGTTTTTTGTTTTGACTTGGAGTGCTGGACTCAGACTTCGACTCTGACATAAACTCCGACTTTGACTCCTCGGTTTCATCGTTATCTAACACATGATCCACCACTTTCTTCATCAATTGAGATTGTTGATCAGTGTCAGATGATGTGAACGTGACATCAATATTTTCTGGCAAATTGACTGAGGACTCCGACTCCTACTGTAAGTTTGTTGCCTTTTCGACTCTTTCTGAATTTGGATTTCTCGGAGAATATCCATTTTCAAGCGGGGGTGGACACTTATTGTAATTGACACCTTGTTTCTTACCAGATGTCTTTACTTTAGAATCCTTCTTCTTTTCTTTCTTCTTTTCTGGAGCCTTTTCTTCAGAAACCTTCTGTTCTTCAGTTACTTCATCATCCTCAAATGCCTTCATGCCTTCAACAGTTGGATAAATCCTGTCAATGACATAAGAAGTACATGAGTAACTTTTTAATAAACGATTTACTCTTTCAGTTTCAATTCTTTGAGTCTCCAGTTTCTGTTCTAGAACAGCACACTTCTCGATGTAATTGTTCACAACTTTCTATTTTATCATAAACGCTCCTTGAAGTGTCTTCATTGATGTAGCCTGTTCTTCACTGGATTCATTGTATTGATTCATGGCTTTGTTAAGAACATCATAAGACTCCTTCAACCTGTTCATGTTGTGAATCAAGGTACTGTTTTGTTTCTTTACAGCTTCACAGTTTTCACAAATCGCTGGAATCTCTCTTGCATCAGCTTCTTCATCAACTTTGAAAGCTGGAACTTCTTTCACTTTTCTTTTGATCACCGGAACATCTTCATCATCACTGCTGACCGGTGTTTTGACCTTCTTCTTTTTCTTTTTAGCTTGTTCATCTTCACTATCACTTTCTTCCATCATTTTCAAGTGCTTTACCATCCTTCTTGCATAATACTCATTACCATCATCACTGTCTTCTTCAATTCGAGCAACAAAAGCTTTGTGATTTGAAGTCTTGTTCGGGTCATAATCATCCCAATTGAAATTTGCCCAGCTAAAGCCTTCTGGCAATTTTTCATCATCTTGATTGATCAGGCATGCATTGTTGTCAGCTGAAATATACTTGTCCCAACTGAAATCTTCTTGATTCACTAAACATGCTCTCTTAGAAGACTCCTCTATTACTTTTCTACCATGTGCCACTTGTGGTTCTTGTTGTTGTTGAGCAACTTGATGATAGATGGCCTTCCGGAAGTAATCATTGTTTTTGAACGGATTTTGAGCTCCACTTGCTTCGCGATTAGTGCACTCCCTCTTGAAGTGTCCTTTTTCCCTGCAACGAAAACAAGTAACTTTAGATTTATCAAAACCCAAATTAGAAACACATGCATCACGGAAGTCATCTCTTCCTGTGATCTGTTTAAATTTCTCAGCTCTTCTTAACACGCTCGCCAAACACCATTTAATATCCATCAATTCCATCTCCTCAGCATCGATCTGATTGTAATCCTCTTTTGTCAACATTGGATTCCTGATACTGTCTGCAACTAAACTACCATAAGATTTCAACACGGTTCCCAACAAAGACATGTGACTCTTAGCAATTTCTTCAGAATAATCCTGATCATTTTCCAGATTTAGCACAATGTTGCATTGTAGCTTCTTGCCATTCTTTGTTTCTGAAATTTTCGGATCAAATGATGGATATGATGAAAAACTTGTGTTGCTGTTTGATCCTTTGGATGAACTTCCAGATGAACTCTTTACATTGAATGTTGTTTCAACTTTTGGTGACATGTTGGTGGCTTTATCATTCAACCCAGCTTTGTAATAAAGCCCAATGTCTTGTTCACCATCGAAATCTTTCATTCTTGAAATCTTTCTCTGTTCCATCTCCTGAGCTTCAATTTTTTCAATGAACTTGCTCAGTGTCAGACTGCTAAACCCTTTCTTGTTCCTTAGCATCATCAGATATGTGCCCCAAGTCTCGTGTGGCAACGCATCTGCTAATTTCTCAATCAATTCCTCATTGTCCTTATTGATGCTCACCCTTCTCATGTTTACCAACAAATTGCAGTACCTTTCAATTATCTGTTTTGTGCTTTGAGTTTTCAAACCTCGAAGATCAAACTCTTTCTTTAGAAGTGATTTTTTGTTTTTAACCATCTCTTGACTTCCAACAAACTTTGATCTTAAAGCTTTCCAAATCGAATAAGCACTTCCATTATGTTGCAGTAAAACCAAAATATCTTCTTTCACAGCTTGTTGTAGAAGACTTAACATCATTTTTTCATTTTTGTATTTCTTTTTATCATCAGCACTCATATCTTTAATTGCAATTTCCTCTTCATCGTCATTCGTCGGTCTAACATATTTCGTCTCAACGCATTCCCAAGCATCCAAATAATTTGCTTGAACCCAGTTTTCAAAACGTCCTTCCCAACCTTTATACTCCTCAATGTTCATGAGCTTAGGCGGTTTTTGCATCGTCCCTGTTTAGTTTTCCAACATTGTCTGCTGAGTAACAGTAATCGGGGTAGCAAAGGCGTTATAAAATTCCTCTTCCATGTTTCGGTTTTTCAAAGATTTCATAAAACAGTCAATTCAAATGGAATTAATTCTTCAAACGGAATTCCTTTCAAATGGAAATACCCAGTTCAAACGGAATTAGCTTTGGAAAATAATTACACAGTTCACACGAAATACCCTAATTTCGTTTGAGATGACACCTTTTCAAACGGAATTATAATTCCGAGCGGGATTGTCAAACGGAATCAGAACTTTCAACGTGGACCTCTCAAACGGAATAACGACTTTGGAGCGGAATTAACTAATTCCGTGTGAACTTTTGACCGGAATTAACTTTTCAAGTGAGATTAACCCCTAATTTTGTGCGGGATTATGCTGATGTCATCATATCGAAGCGAAATTTGTCAAATTGATCAAGTTTTAGTCCGTTTTCAGTTCTGAAACTTTCTAGGGTTTGTTAAAACAACATTGCGCACATGATGTTTGAAAATCAAATCATTTTGACCGTGAAAACAAGTTTAATTTGAAAAAGAAGGTGTAGAAATCAGAATTTGCAGCTGAATTGGTATGAACTCTTCATCCTGAGCTCTGATACCACTTGTAGGATCGATTATGGACCCGAACGAGTCGTTCAGAAGAGTTTATGCTCAATACGAAAGGCGAAAACAGTCATAATAAGGTCAATTCAGCAAGATATACTCATTAATTGTCGATTTTATTGATTTGATGACAATTTACAACGAGACGACACTTCGGCAGCAGTTCGGCACTGAAACCGGAATCGTTACAATTGATTTCGCTTGAACAGTTATATATAGGCTCCTAATTCCGTTTGAAAGGGTTTCAAGTGAGATTAGATTCCATGCGGAATCTAATTCCGCGTGGAATTACCTCCATGATCCTTTCACGCGGAATTAACATTTCAAGCGAAATTAACTCTATCTCGAACTACGTGCCCTGATGTAGCATTCTAAGTACAAGACTCGATACAAGACGAAGTCGACAGACGCATGCACTAACACAATGAGTATAGCCAGTAGGCATTACATCCCTATTGGATGTTTAATATAATAAAAGAATTTACAATTTCTAATATAAGGATGACTCATGCGATTTTATCGAATCACATTTTTTTAGGATAGTTAACATGTTTACAGATGTTAACAAGGATTTGAATCTTTTAAATAAGTTCTACCATTTTGGCCATATCTAGAACGACATGTGGCTAGGTTTTACTTTTAAGATTCTTTTTAGTATTTAATGCAGAAAATCCTAAATTGAGATATTAATATGGACCTGAATCTAACTTGAGAACTACCATCTTGGCCCTGTCTTAAAATGACACATGGGCTAGGTTTTGTCCTTTTAAGATTTTATCATTTTATTATAATGATAGGTCTTTAATAAAAGGAATGTTATATTTTCATTTACTTCACATTTTATGTTTATGCATATAATTTAATAAAAATGAAAATTTAAATTAACCATTCCACTACAAATCAAATAAGTACAAATTTGCCCTAAACGGGACTTCTAAGAAATAACATGCCCACGTAGGGGCTTAAACAAACAAATATACCCACGCAGGGGTCAACATAAAGACATGCCCATGCAGGGGCAGAATACAAAAAGACAATCCCACGCAGGGGCTGAGTACAGAAACAATTGTCCACACAGGGACATGATTAGATCATAAATAAAATAAACAAGGATTTTCAAAAATCCCCTCTCTTGGACTTCCCCTTGATTAGGCTTGCTAAACCCTTGAAGAAGCCTTGACGTTCCCTGCGATCTCTTTGAACCTCCCGCTCAACCTGGTTCAATCTATCGAGAACCTCTTGTTGGCGTTCTAGCGGGATCAGTTGCGGCTGCGGCGGCTGACGATGCAGAGGTTGAAGAGGTGGCGGTTGTTGGTACACATAAGGTGGGTACCCGGTGGTCCAAGGACCACCATAGGGCCCTTTAGGATGAAGAGCGTTGTAGTCCCACGCTGCCTGATAAGGATCAACATCCGCATAGTTGTAGTTTGTGTGGGTCGGCTGCTCAAAGGGGTTATACGCCGCTGAGCCGGCGTATGTAGGAATTGGGTTACCAAAACCCAACGATGGTGGTGCGACAGGCGTAGAATCTGCTTCAGAGACGGGGTTTGATGGTCCTCCCACCTGCGGTTCTTCCTGGAGTGGCAGGTAGTGGCTGCCACTTGATGGTTGAGGAGTGCTGATGCGGACTCCTCCTTGCACGGACATCCGTGCATTTGATCTTCTCCGCCTCGGTGGCTCCGGAGGCGGTTGCTCAACTGGTGGTGGTGGCGGTGGAGTAACTGTCACGAATCGAGAATCCTCGGAAGGATCCTGCTCCTGATGCTGCTGCTGGTGGTGGCGGGGCGAGGAGTGGTACGAAGGTGTAAAATACCATTCGTACTGGGCGAATCTCGCCTGATAGCTGTCAGGACCACGGTAAGGTGATCCATGAAAGGAAGACCCATCAGAGATTTCGATGGGGTGGTTTGGGGTTCCGAACGGTGGCTCAGCAGGGTCGGTGTCCTCATCCATATCATGGGGGTAATTACTGCTTTTAGTGTAATTCAGTGCACAGTTAGCAGAACATGGATGGCGAGACAAAGCTTTCAGCATCGTGTTGTCAAATTTCTTTTTAATGGTTTTGCATTTTAGGGGGAGAAAAATTGTCAGAAAATACAAAAATATTAGAAAATTTGAAAAATACAAAAACATGATAAAATTCAAAAATTGAGTTTTGCGTAAAAAGAGGAAATGATAGTACATCAGTAGACAGTTACAGTATGCTAAAAATGTAATGATTAAATAGCGTTAAATAGTCTCGCTGATGATATGCCGATAGGTTTTTATACATTTAGTAAACTTTTTCGGGATATAAACCTAAATTCAAACTTGCTTATTTCGTGGGGAACACTACTTGGATATATAGGTAACCCCTGAAATCTCGTTTGAAATGTCCCTCTTTCTGAGATACTAGGTCTTTATACTCAGTGATATCTGGGGTATTATTCTAGGACTTCTGCTGAATGGAAGTTCTGACCTAGTCCCCGAATAATACTTTCCGCATTGCTTGAAACATAGCATCGCCCTCAGCATAAAAAACAATGAAACATTGCAAAATGATAATCGTGTGCTGTTGAAACAAAAAGATCCTCTAAAGGGGACACACCGAAAAGTCGAAGCCGTCATCTCTTTGCGTATACGGAAGTATCGACCTGAGCTCTCACGGCCCTCGCATTTAACCCCTTACAGATATCATCTGTGGTATACTCACCTGTAAGACTGAATATTGGGATCTGGATACGGGATTATATTCAAGAGGTGGGACACGTGAATGAGTTTAAGTTCTTAAAACATCTAATTCGTATCCTGAATCAGTTGAAATTTGTGTGAAAATTTAAGTGGATCAGTATATCGACAATCTAAGTGAATTGTTTAATTCTTAATGTGTAACTAAGCTCAACGGTACTTGTGACTTGTCAAAAACTGATATGATCCTCTGACGCATACTCAAACAAAAATATTGTCTGTAAATATGTTTGTACATATTTCTTTACTGCTTTATATTTTCAGAAAAAATGCAAAAAAAATTTGATTTCTTCTTTATTTTCGATAAACCGATGTCTGAGTTGCTGAGTTTCAAAATCTAAGTAAGTTGATTGTGTTTCTGAAAATAAAACAAGTTCATTAATTTGATACTTGAATTAAAATAAAAAATTTCAAAAACAGTTTGTGATATCTCCAAGGTCATTAGTTTGGACTTGGACGATTAACTGTGAGGGAGTTGGATTCTTTAACACTGCCAAATCTGTAAAGATTGTTGATAGGGGGAGTGATTTAGAAAGTTGAATAGTGCCAGATTACGATTTCTGGAAAATTGAATGTTCAAAATGTTGTTACTTATAAATGTTTGAGTGCTGCAGATGTTATACCAGACTACAATCCCAAAAGCCGAGTCTAAGGGGGAGTCTGAAGACGAGCTCAACGCAAAAGGAAGCGTGGATTCAAGAAACCATGTAACTATTCTAAAGGAGCTTGTATACAGAAAGCAAGGTTTCGATCCCAAAGCACGGAAGCTTGACAAAAGAGGGAGCCTGCTGAAGAAAAGAGTCTATAGAAAGGAGAAGCTGAAGCTGAAGACCGATCCACGGGGATTCTGTTCAAACAAGAGAGAGTCTACGTTGATGAAAACGTGTTAAAGCTTCAAGAAGACTCAAAGAGAGAGAGAGAAAGACAAGACGCTACGAGATTGACTACGGCAATATCCAAGGGGAGTCTGTTAGTGCATTTATGTCTATAGCCTTCGTCAATCCGAGCCGTAGCGAGAAACTGAAGATAGCAAGCTTATATTGTAATAACTAGGCAAAAGGCAAGGTGGCATTTCTGTAATTAATGAGAAGTCTCATTAATTCCCCTTGACCTATAAATAGGGAGGTTATGTTTAGATTAGAGACTTTTGCCTCATTTGTGTTTTAGAGAGAGATTCTAGAGAGAGAAAGTGATTCAAGGTGCTGTACTTTATCAAATCTTATATAGAATCACGTTTATATTACATCGTGTGTGTTAGGTCGCGTTCGTGTACGGATTCCGCACGTCATACGTTCGTTTCGCAATCGTTTCGGAGTAAAAACTGGTCCTACATTAGGTAATTCAATCAAATCCCAAACGTTATTCGAACACATAAAATAAGTTTTAGTAGAAAACAGTTTTATTCCATTTAGAAGATTGATTGACACTAATAGCTTATTTTGAAGAGATGGGATTAGTAAACTTTTCCAAAATCCATTTCAACAGTTAGGGAGGTTATGTAATCATCAAAATTAGTAGGCTTTTAAACCTAGATGACCTCCTGAGTTGCTTATTGGGTTTATTAGAAGTTTTAGTTTTATAGATTAGCTCTTGGTTAGGTTTCTATCGTTTTCAGTATTCTAACTGTGTAAGAGTTGGTGCAGTATGGTGTACAAGAGGTGTAATCGGAGTAAATTTAATGACTCTCTTCCCCCGCCTCTTGTATTCCTTGCAAGTCATGATAAGGACTTTTACTGCTCCCACTGACCTTAGAAATCTTTAGGAACTAAGCATGCTTAGGGTCAATATTTAATGACCAACAAATTCTAATAGAGAAAAACAAACTTAATGACGTTAGTCGTTGTAGTTTCTCTTGTTGAGGATTATGTTAGTTTAGGTAAGAAAACTAAGTGTGCCCACAATTAAGCAACAATGAAACTTTTGTAAGTGTAGCATTATATTTTAAGGAGATAAGTTTTGATAGAACAATGTCGAGATAGAGCAGTGTCTTGTACAAGAGGTGTAAATTGAAGTAATATGAAGTTTTCACTCCCCCACCTCTTGCAAGTATGGCAAGTTATTATTAAAACACTTAATGCTCCCACTGATCTTTGATATCTCTAGAAATGCTACAAGAGAAATTTCAATGAGGATCGTGACGTGGGAACCTATCATATATATGTTAGACTTTATTTGATTTCCTTAATGTCCAGATGTCATAAGAAACTTAGGGACATATTTAATTGAAATCTTATTAAGTATATATATGAATAGATTTCTTTTAAGACCGTGGGCCATATGCGACAAAAATTTAGATACAAGTATATATATATGAATAGATTTCTTAGGGACATATTTAATTGAAATCTTATTAAGTATATATATGAATTATGTCTGAATATTCCATTTGGAATAAGTTCCACGAATGTCAATGAATAACTTATGATGGACCCATACTTATTCCTTAAGCCAAGTCATATTTTAGGGCTTTAACGTCATGATTTAAAATCACTTAGAATGAGATTAGATAAAAAAATCATCCTCATTAACCATGTCATGATTTCTCATGAGTTTCGGTTATAATGGATGAAATTTATAGGTCTCATTTTCCTTTTGTTAAATTCTCATTTACATGATAACAAAAGTTGTGAAAGTGTAAGGTATCATCTAGTTTCATCTTAGTAACGTTTCTATCCAGATATTAAAAAACAAATAGAGTATGGTTTAGTCACTTTAACGTTTAAAATGGATGACGTTTAGGGGCGGGGAGTAAAATCATGGAGGGCTTCATAGATCAGGGAGTAAAATGGCTATTTTTAAAGGTTTAGGGCAAAACCGTTAAAGTGACCAAACCACGGGGAGCAAAACGGAAGTTTACTCAAACAAATAATATGAGAGTTTAAGGTAAGTGTGACTTTATGTTGACTATGCAAACCTCACAACCTTCATAACATAGCTTAATTATTGATATTATATTTTTATTAATCTTCAGAATATGTAAGGTATCGAAAAACGTTGTTAGAAGACCGCTTATTATGGTTCTTATAGCCTCAACATTTAATTTTTTTGTCACTAACTCTCATTTTAGTTATTTGTTGAATTCTGGTAAGGAAACGTATAGAACTATAGTCACCTAATCATGTGTTAATTGGAATATTAAAATTAGCAGACTTAAATCATTAGTAAGTGACTACCTAATTAACTTATCCAACTGTTCTTTTGAATAATGGATAGTCTCGTTGCTTATGCCTAGTCTAATGACATAATTATGCAGTGAGATTCTCTCTTGAAGAACCTTCTAGTTGGGATTCTGTACTTGTATTTTGACTATGGACCTTAGAACAATCATCTTTTAAGGTTTTAGGGGTTGTAAGGTGAATAGCGTCTTATTTTCCAGTTTCAAACATTTATTTCCTTGTACATATGTTGCTTATCAACACACTCATTTTCCTTGGGTAATTTTGAGTGTTATAGTTGATTCTTAAGGCATCAAATTGTACAAGTGAAAATTTTAGTATGTAATGTACTGGCAAATGTACTTATTTTCATGTGTAAGCCCTTAATTTTATGGGTCATGGTACTATACATTATGATGTATTCATGAATGCCACTTAACCATATAGTTCAGAATTTTAAACGAAAGCATGCATCATAGGAATTCTTGTAATTATTCCACAGATAATAGATTAGTCTTAGGAAAGACTTAATCTGGAACAACTTTAGTGATAACATTTTGTTAGAGAGTTAATCCTATAGAAACTTTAAATAAAGCAAAACATTTTAGGTTTAGGAATTAGAGTGGATGAGATATAGATTTATAAAAGAAAATTATAGTGAGTAAAGTTATGGGTACTTAAAAATAATGCAGAGAAAAATGATATGAGGATCATTATATGAAGAACTTGTGATATGTCTAATACTAACATCAAAATATTAGACGTAGTTAAAATTCTACTTAAACGAAGACAAATCAGTTTTGGCCAGAAGTGTAATTATTTAAGCATGTGTGCAAAGTAATCGTGACAAAGCAGGTTTGGCCAGAAATGAGACAATCACTTTAGTTATACACTTTTTAAGTATGCTAGACATAAATGAATTAAATCAGCTTTGGCCCGAAATAAGACATTCACGTTTACAATGCATACTCAACATAGCTTTTATAATACCTGAACAATAAATAGATGCATCAAATCAGCTTTGGCCAGAAGTGATACATCAAAAGCTCATTCAAGTTAAGCTATTTGATTTTGCAAAAATTATGTGAGTAATTAAGTATTTACAAAACCAATATTTTAATAGCTAAATTTTAGTTCACAATAATAGCTTAATAAAGTAATGAGATTTCGAGTGACTTATGAGATTTCGATTGAGATCTCGAGTTAGATCTCGAGTTACAATGAGATTTCGAGTGAGATCTCGACCTAGTTATGAAATCTCGACTCAACTTGAGATTTCGAGTGAGATCTCGAGTAAGGTTTCGAGTAAGATTTCGACTCATTATGAGTTCATGATTTCGAGTGACCCTTTAATCTCGAAATAGTAATGAGATTTCGAGTCCCTTAATGATGTCAAGATCTTATGAGATTTCGACTTCTAAGTGGGGTTTCAACATCTAGAGTGATTTCGATTCACTAATGCCAGTCGCAACCTCACTCGAAATCTTGAGATTTCGACTGATGAAGACTAATACCTTAATGAGATTTCGAGTCGCAACAACCTGATTGCGAGTCGAAATCTTAGTCGCAAACTCAGTTTTCCTCGAATTTTAGTGAGATTTCGAGTAGAAATCTCAGTCGGAATCTTAGTCGAAACCATTTAATCTCAAAACTTATTCTCCAAGTCTTGAAGTCTGCTTATCAACAGCTGTTAATGAAGATAAGTTTGAAAATTCGAATTTTTAGGGATTGTGATAGAGTTTCATGTTTTAATACTGATCTAATTTTATCAAAATATTTCGAAAAATATAATCTTTTTATCCTTTTAACGGTTTTCGAAAACTTTAGAGGATAAAATTAGATTGAAACAGTAAAAACACTTAATAATCCAATTCATATTCCAAAACATAAGGGAATTTCGAATTTTCCTAAGAACACATGATGAACCCTAAAATAAAACCATAATTTCTGGAACCTGAAACCTGAATTTTAAGGCTTTGTAAAAAGATTTCGGAACAGTTATTTTTACCCATTTGATTTCGAGTCACATGATTAACCAATTTATCCTTTCTTTTTCTCGAAACAGTGATTTCGTTAGTGTTATATGACTCAAAACAGGCTATTAGTTTTATTGTGTTTTCAAAATTTTGTTTTCTAGATTTCAATCCCAGAATTAATTGATACGAAAACAGAACTGATTTATCAACATATGCTCCGATTCCATATGTTGATCGGTTCTATTTAAACATAATGGAAAACATATAAATAATACATGGTACAGAAGAACAAACCAGCAGAGAATCCAGATGGAGACACAGCAATAAGGTTTGTTTGACATGATTATCAGCTTGAATAGGTTCCTCCTTAGGGTGCAATATAATGATGGTGATCAAAACCGAAAAGGGTATTCGGTTATGGGAGAGGGAGGCCGATTGATGTTATTGAGTAATTAGGTTGTCTAACCTTTTAACCTCTACATTAGTCTTCTTATATATGCATCCAAGAGGAAACCTAATTAGTTAATAAAGGTAATATGGTCCATTAACAATTATCAACTAATCCTTTAATAGGTTGTTATATATTTTGATCTATATAATGTAAATGATTATAATGCATACTAGATTAAATACAATATAATAATATATTTAATCTTACATACCAAACTACATAAACCTAAAATCATGTCTTAGATCAACTATACTTAATGAACACAGTCCTCAAATTCTCAAGATATCTCATTCGGTTCAAATCTAGATGATTTATTGAAGTTTATCATGACAGATAGCATAACATGGTATCACTCGGCCCAACTTGACAATTTAAAACAAACACAGCTGCAATTAATCCAACTTTCATCAACAATAGATGACCATTTTTATTTTTGTGAACATACTTTGTTTTAATACTATTAATGATCCATTGGTCAATTCTGATGTTAAATTTTCCTTGCATAAGTTTACTCCGTTATCAAGTTAGTCGTTGTCACGACCCCCGACCCACCCTGGACGGAATCGGGAGCCGCGAGCAGTCCAGTGGTACCCGTGGTATCTGATTTATGCGGCAGCGGAAGTCTTTTATTACAGGATCTTTTCACCGTAAAATGCTCGTTTAATATATTATACAAAGTTTTTAGGGATAAATTCCCATAATTTACAATACGTTGATTCCACACAGAAATCATTATTTGCCAAAACATGTTTTATTTATTTATTCACAATGAGCCACTTTTCTGAGCTTGTAGTGCTTTACTGCACTTTTCCTGGATCACACAGATCACCTGAAACATGTTTGGAAAAGGTTTTATCAGCGGGGAAATACTGAGTGAATCAGTCTATTTTTCTAAAACGACCTGTTAGTTATAAATTACAGTATTAAGGGGAATTACAATGTTTCTGATATCAAACCAACTACCCACAGTATTTGTCACTCGACCAACCATTGGCTAGCCCATTTGTCCAATGGTGTCTGTGACTGTGGTCAGATCACCCCTTGGCCACCCGTTTGTCCAAGTGTGACGGGAAATAAGTAATGTATACAAAACCCCACATACCGGCTGTAATTTGGTGATTACATAGACTTAATCCCTGTAATTATAACTTTGAAAATAACTTGGAGTTTTGTAAAACAGTTGATAAAAAGAGAATGACTCACATACTATGAGAAAAGAGTTTATAAAAGGGGAATGACTCACATTGCAGATTAACGAGCAAGATATAAGCCTACTGATTAGCCTTGATTAAACCTAATTTAACACAATGCACACACAGGCAGGTTAGTAACTAATACAGCAGTTACGTCAATTCACGAGATTAAACCCTCACAACGATTAATCAGTGCAATACTCGATAATTCAGTCGGATTCACAACGAATAACAGAGCATAGTCCGAATTCGAACAGTACTCTAATATTCAAATCAAAATCACGACAAATAATCAAAGTACAAGCTCAATTTGAGTAGCACCCGGACTATCGTTGGATAGTTATAATCGATCGGACGTTGAATCGTAATAGCGATCGAGTTATTACCCTGATTGCGGCAGCACCTCGTGATCGTGTGTGTGTGTTGTGGACTGTAATCGATCTAACTCGACGTACAGACAGCGATTCTACGTCGCTTTTGTTTCAACAGTTAAGTGCCAAGGTCGGCTATTTATAGCCAGAAATTCGACTCGCTTACGGACCGTATGACCTAACCCTTACGGTCCGTAAGGCTGACTGGTATGCTTACGGTCCGTAAGGACCAACCCTTACGGTCCGTAAAGGGTTCAGCCTATTTCCTAGCCTAGCTGAGTTCGGTTATAGCCTTGGTGAATCAACATTTTCAACAAATAAGAACTGTGCAACGTTTTAATAAAGATAATTATCAATTAGGGTTTGCCCCCCTCGAGTTTTAGGGGTCCTGATCCTGATTCCGATTGTTCCGAAAATTTCAGGGTTTATGCCAAATCACTTGGGCGTCTCAATTAGGGTTTTCTTATTGGATAATTATTATTCTAATTACGAGTTTTATTGACGGTTGTTACATCCTCCCCACCTTAAGAAAAATCCCGTCCTTGAGATTTATTGGAATAGATGAGGATATTTTCGCTTCATTTCTGATTCCAGCTCCCACGTGTATTCTGGCCCTCTCCTTGAATTCCATTTGACTTTGACCAACACCAGTCGTTTATGTTTGAGAAATTTGACTTTTCGATCTTCGATCTCTAATGGTTTCTCTATGAATTTTAGTTTTTCGTTTACCTCTACATCTTGAAGAGGGATTATCAGTGATTCGTCTGATAAACATTTCTTGAGATTGGATACATGAAATACATCATGTACTCCAGCTCATTCTCCTGGTAGTTGTAAATGATAAGCTACTGGTCCTATTCGTTGAATCACGGGGAAAGGTCCAATGTACCTTGGACTTAGCTTTCCTTTCTTACCGAATCGTACTACTCCTTTCCAAGGAGAAACTTTTAAAAGTACTTTATTTCCTACTTGGAATTCTAAAGGCTTACGACGATTGTCTGCATAGCTCTTCTGACAGTCTCGAGCCGTTTTCAATCTTTCCTTAATCTGAGTTATCTTGTCAGTAGTTTCTTGTAAAATTTCAGGACCTGATAATTGACTTTCTCCGATTTCTGCCCAACATACTGGAGTTCTGCACTTACGTCCGTACAGTGCTTCGAATGGTGCAGCTTTGATGCTTGAATGATAACTATTGTTATAGGAGAATTCAATTAATGGCAAATGGCTATCCCAATTACCACCAAAGTCAATTACACATGCTCGGAGCATGTCTTCTAGAGTTTGTATTGTCCTTTCACTCTGTCCGTCTGTTTGTGGATGATAAGCAGTACTTAGATTTAGTCGAGTTCCCATTGCTTTCTGAAAACTTGTCCAGAAATGATAAGTAAAACGACTATCTCTATCCGATACAATGGAGAGCGGGACTCCATGTAGGGATACTACTTCGTCCACGTACAGTTGTGCTAACCTTTCCATGCTAAAGGTTTCTTTCATTGGTAAGAAATGAGCTGACTTGGTTAATCGGTCTACGATTACCCAAATCGCATCATTACCTCTTTTGGTTTTGGGTAACTTGGTAACAAAATCCATTGTTATGAGTTCCCATTTCCATACAGGCATTTCTAGCTGTTGTAGTAATCCTGAGGGTTTCTGGTGTTCAGCCTTAACTTGTGAACAAGTTAAACACTTGGATACGTATTCGGCTATATCCTTTTTCATTCCTATCCACCAGAAATTATTCCTTAAATCTTGGTACATTTTATTGTTTCCTGGGTGCATGGTATACCTAGATTTATGAGCTTCTTCTAAAATCTCATTTCTTAACTCTCCTCGCTTAGGTACCCAAATTCGTTTCTTATGGAATTTCCAAATTCCATCATTTCCTTGTTCTAGTTCTTTTAGGTAACCTTTCATTCCTTCAGCATCATCTTTGATTGCTTTTTTCTGAACTTCTTTGATTTGTGCCATTAAATCTACTTGTAGATTTAACCTCAGAGCACGGACTCGTTTCTGTTTCTCATGGTACTTACGACTTAAGGCATCTGCAACTACATTTGCTTTTCCTTCGTGATATTGGATATCACAGTCGTAATCGCTTAGCATCTCCATCCATCTTCTTTGCCTCATGTTTAACTCTTTTTGCCCAAATATATATCTTAAACTCTTATGATCTGTATAAACAGTAAACTTACTTCCATACAGATAATGTCTCCATATCTTAAGGGCAAAAATTATGGCTCCTAGTTCTAGGTCATGAGTCATATAATTTTCTTCGTGCTTTTTCAATTGTCTAGAAGCATACGCAATTACCTTCTTGCGTTGCATTAACACACATCCATAGCCTAATTTTGAAGCATCACAATATACTTCAAAATCTTCGGTTCCTTCTGGTAACACTAGGATTGGTGCATTCGTCAATCGATGCTTTAAAATCTTAAAGGCTTCTTCTTGTCTAGGTCCCCATTCAAACTTAGCAGCTTTACAGGTTAACTTAGTTAAAGGTACGGCTATTTTAGAAAAATCTTTGATAAATCGTCTATAGTATCCAGCTAAGCCTAGAAAACTTCTTATCTCCATAGCTGTTTGTGGGACTTTCCACTTTGTAATAGCTTCTATCTTAGCAGGATCTACATGGATACCTTCATGATTTACCACATGACCTAAGAATTGTACTTCTTGTAGCCAAAATTCACATTTCGAGAATTTGGCATAAAGCCTTTCTTTTCTTAACAAAGTTAAGAGAACGTGTAAGTGTTCACAATGTTCTTTTTGGCTTTTGGAATAAATAAGAATGTCGTCGATGAAAACGATCACAAATTTATCCAAGTATGGTTTACAGATTCGATTTATCATGTCCATGAATGCTGCTGGGGCATTTGTTAATCCAAAGGGCATGACTGTAAACTCATAATGACCATACCTAGTTCTGAAGGCAGTTTTAGGTATGTCTTCTTCAACCTTCAACTGATGATATCCAGATCTTAAATCTATCTTAGAGAAATACCTAGCTCCTTGCAATTGATCAAAAAGATCATCAATCCTAGGTAATGGGTATCGATTCTTAATCGTAACCTTATTCAATTCTCTATAATCGATACACATTCTCATCGATCCATCTTTCTTTTTCACAAACAATACTGGTGCACCCCAAGGGGATGAACTCGGTTGTATGAATCCTTTGCTTAATAATTCATCTAATTGCTTTTTCAATTCTAGCATTTCGGTAGGTGCTAATCTATATGGTGCTTTGGCTATTGGTGCAGTACCTGAAATTAAATGAATTCTAAATTCTACTTCTCTATCAGGTGGTAATCCAGGTAATTCTTCTGGAAAAATGTCTGGGTATTCTGAGACTATTGGAATATCCTGAAGTTCCTTATCTTTAGTGTTAATGATTACTGAAATCATATACACCATTTCCTGCTTTCTCGAATAGCTTACCAATTTCATTACTGAAATAAATTTCAGTGGCTTTCGAGGTTTATCCCCAGTAATTAAAATTACTTCTCCTGTGGGGGTTTGAATTTCTACTGCATTTTTATCACATAGGATTCGTGCATGGTTGGCTATTAACCAATCCATTCCTAATACTACATCGAATCCGGCTAAATTCATTGGTAACAGATTTGCAGAAAATTTATGGCCTAATAGTTCTATTTTTCCTTCTTGCCAGACTTTATCTATTTTCATAGAATTTCCTTCTGCGGTTTCAACTGTGAAAATTTGCCTAAGAGTGGTTAAAGGTAACTTAAGAGCTTGACAAAATGAAGTATTAATAAAACTTTGGTTCGCACCAGAGTCAAATAATACTTTTGCAAATACGTCATGTACTAGGAACGTACCGGCTATCACATCTGGAATGAGTTCGGCCTCTTGAGTGGTCAGCTGGAATGCGCGTACATTCTTCTTGGTTGCTCCTTCAGCTGGTTTAGCTTTGTTGTCTACTGGTTTAGCTAGCTTAGGACATTCGGATTGAAAATGTCCCCTTTCTCTGCAGTTATAACAAATTCTTGTTTTCTTCCTGCAGTCTTCTTCACGATGTCCTTTTGCCTTGCAAAAATTGCAAACTATATTACATTGTCCATAATGCTTCTTTTTGCAATTTCTGCAGAAAGGAGGTGATGAGGATTGCCCTGTTCCTCTTTTCTTGATATTACCCATACGAAACCCTTGGGTAATCTTCTGAGCTATTTCCTTCTTACGATCTTCCTCTCTTGTGCGTACCAATTCATCCGTTAGGGTGTTAGCTAATTCTACCGCATCGTCAATGGTACGAGGTCTCGTAGCTTTAACGATGTTTCGGATTTCACTAATTAACCCCCAGATGTAACGGGAAATGAGTACAGGTTCTGGCGAAGCCAGTGTTGGCACCACCCTTGCGTATTCAAAGAAAGTCGAAGTATAGCCTCGGCAATCCACCCCTGTCATGCGGTGACTTAGGAATTTGTTTGCCATTTGATCTTTTTCATATTCGGGACAAAATTTTCTTTCTACAAGATTCTTAAATTCGTCCCAACTCATGGCATAGGCTATCCTTCTTCCTTTTGCCTGGAGGACCGTGTTCCACCATTCTAGTGCTCCTTCATTGAACAGATTTGATGCATACATCACTTGATCCTTTTCGGCACATTTGCTTATTGCAATTACTGCTTCGGTTTTCTCTAACCAGCGCAGTGTTGCAGTTGCCCCTTCGTTACCTGCAAATTCAGTGGGTTTGCAAGCAAGAAATTCTTTGTAAGTGCAACCAGGTGTTGCAGCTTTTATTCTTTTTAGTAGTGGGACTTGTTGCGGATCATGATCGTTATGATTGTCGCCTCCATTTATGCTGTTACTGCCGTTATCTTCCCGAGTACGTTTACTAGGATGTAATTGTTGTGGGTCGGCAGGTTTTTGAACAGCAGCCACAATTTCTGGAATAGCATGAGCTATCCCTTGGGCGATAAAGTGCTCGATATCTTGTCGGGTTATATATTGATCTTCCTGTTCTTGCTCAGATTGATTTACTTCATTAATTGGTTCATTGTTAGCGTTTTCCATCTGCTAATTAGTAGGAATTGTTAGTGTCTAACTTAATAGCCAAATTAGCACAGATGAGCACATAATTTATCACAACATACAAGCATAACCAAAATTGTCGATTTCTCGACTTTCATTTTGTTATTGTATATTGTATATGCCTCCATACACACCATATCTTACAAGGTTTTATTGCCCATTTTACAGAATCAGTTTTACTACATTAATTATAATACAGACAAACTTTTTCCAGCCTTTCCTATCTTTTGGTCCGCTGGCAGTTTCAGTAACGATGCTCCCTCTCGTCGTACTTCCAAGAGATCTGCTCCCCCATTTCCCGGATCCTATTCCTGGTGCCTATGAGTTCTTCACCAAACTGACGTAACTCAGCTAAATTTTCATAGCTCATTGGCGGATTAGGGATAGGTTCTGGATTAAACTGTGGGAGAAAACTATAGGGACTATTAACTATATTTTGGAATTGCCAGTCATTAGTCCACCATTCCTCCATTTGGCCTAATGGTCTGGTGTGAACTAGTGGGTCTGGAATAGCTGGTCCTAGGTTTAGTGGGAATTGGGCTGTAGCAGGATAAGAGAAGAGATTATCGTTGATAGGCTCTAGAACATCACAATTATCCAGTAGGCGGTCTATTTCGTCCTGGAACGTGATTTCTCTTACTAGACCCAACTTATCGGATATTTAGAGGTTGGCATTTTCTGCTACAGTAGCTAGCATATAGAGATTTGCCCATTTCTTGTCTATTTTATCTTCCCAAGGTGTACTATTACCCAACTCTTGGACTTCTGGGTTAAACCTAACTCTCTTGGTTCGGGGTTTCTTTTTCTCCTGACTCTTTTTAAGTATCGAATCCCTTTTCTCTGGGGAAAGAGGATTCTCATAGTTTGCCTTGCGGACAAAGATTCCTTCTTCTAGGTTTACTGGGTTTTTAGAAGAAGATGCAATATCTAATTTCTGGTAGATAGCAGACAGCTTTTGTTTACCCATACTGTAACTAACAAATAATCAGTTAATACAACAAATAATCACAGGATGATAACTAGTAGGATTAAGTATTTTGTCAAATACTTAATTCCGTAATAGGCTTAAATCAGTGGCTCGATCAGTGGCTCAATAGTTATTAATTATTGGCTCTGATACCACCTTCTGTCACGACCCCCGACCCACCCTGGACGGAATCGGGAGCCGCGAGCAGTCCAGTGGTACCCGTGGTATCTGATTTATGCGGCAGCGGAAGTCTTTTATTACAGGATCTTTTCACCGTAAAATGCTCGTTTAATATATTATACAAAGTTTTTAGGGATAAATTCCCATAATTTACAATACGTTGATTCCACACAGAAATCATTATTTGCCAAAACATGTTTTATTTATTTATTCACAATGAGCCACTTTTCTGAGCTTGTAGTGCTTTACTGCACTTTTCCTGGATCACACAGATCACCTGAAACATGTTTGGAAAAGGTTTTATCAGCGGGGAAATACTGAGTGAATCAGTCTATTTTTCTAAAACGACCTGTTAGTTATAAATTACAGTATTAAGGGGAATTACAATGTTTCTGATATCAAACCAACTACCCACAGTATTTGTCACTCGACCAACCATTGGCTAGCCCATTTGTCCAATGGTGTCTGTGACTGTGGTCAGATCACCCCTTGGCCACCCGTTTGTCCAAGTGTGACGGGAAATAAGTAATGTATACAAAACCCCACATACCGGCTGTAATTTGGTGATTACATAGACTTAATCCCTGTAATTATAACTTTGAAAATAACTTGGAGTTTTGTAAAACAGTTGATAAAAAGAGAATGACTCACATACTGTGAGAAAAGAGTTTATAAAAGGGGAATGACTCACATTGCAGATTAACGAGCAAGATATAAGCCTACTGATTAGCCTTGATTAAACCTAATTTAACACAATGCACACACAGGCAGGTTAGTAACTAATACAGCAGTTACGTCAATTCACGAGATTAAACCCTCACAACGATTAATCAGTGCAATACTCGATAATTCAGTCGGATTCACAACGAATAACAGAGCATAGTCCGAATTCGAACAGTACTCTAATATTCAAGTCGAAATCACGACAAATAATCAAAGTACAAGCTCAATTTGAGCAGCACCCAGACTATCGTTGGATAGTTATAATCGATCGGACGTTGAATCGTAATAGCGATCGAGTTATTACCCTGATTGCGGCATCACCTCGTGATCGTGTGTGTGTGTTGTGGACTGTAATCGATCTAACTCGACATACAGACAGCGATTCTACGTCGCTTTTGTTTCAACAGTTAAGTGCCAAGGTCGGCTATTTATAGCCAGAAATTCGACTCGCTTACGGACCGTATGACCTAACCCTTATGGTCCGTAAGGCTGAGTGGTATGCTTACGGTCCGTAAGGACCAACCCTTACGGTCCGTAAAGGGTTCAGCCTATTTCCTAGCCTATCTGAGTTCGGTTATAGCCTTGGTGAATCAACATTTTCAACAAATAAGAACTGTGCAACGTTTTAATAAAGATAATTATCAATTAGGGTTTGCCCCCCTCGAGTTTTAGGGGCCCTGATCCTGATTCCGATTGTTCCGGAAATTTCAGGGTTTATGCCAAATCACTTGGGTGTCTCAATTAGGGTTTTCTTATTGGATAATTATTATTCTAATTACGAGTTTTATTGACGGTTGTTACAGTCGTTTTACCATTTGTGAAGATAAGATTGAAGTAAAACAAGTCAATGGTCTAATTGGATACATGCCAACCACTAATACTTGTCCCCCATGTAATATAAAAATTGCATTATTATATTAATGACAAATAATACCCATTCACGATCCACTGATGTGGTAAATAGTTTTGATCTGGATGAGGATCCTGTAAGATTAAATATATTTATTTTATATTTAATCTACTAGCCATTATAATCATTTACATTATATGGATCAAAATATATAACAATCCTATTAAATAATTAGTTGTTAATTGTTGATGGGCCTAATTACCCTTATTAACTAATTAGGGTTTCCTCCTGGGTGCATATATAAGGAGAATAATGTGGAGGTTAAAGGGTTAGACAATTTCACAAACCCTAATAGCACATAACATCAATCTCGCCTCCCTCTCCATAACCGATTCCCTTGTTGGTTTCTTATCATCACCATCATTAGATTGCACTCTAAGGAGGAACCAGACCAAGATGACAATCATGTCAAAACTTATTGCTGTGTCTCCATCTGGATTCTCTGTTGGCCTGTACTGCTGCAATCAGGTATGTTTCACATGTTTTCCATTATGTTCAGACAGAACTGATTCAACATGTGGTATCAGAGCATATGTTGATTAATCAGTTCTGTTTTTATCCATTATTCTGGGATAGAAATCTGGAAAACGGAGTTTGAAAACTTAATAAACCATAACAGTAGGTTTCGGGTTCTTTGAATGTCACCGAAAACACTTTTTCGATAAACTGAATTGGTTAATAATGTGACTCGAAATCGAATAGGTTAATTTTATGTCCGAAATCTATTTTTAGAAGCCTTAAAATTCAGATTTCGGGTTCCAGAATCATGTTTTTATTTTTTAGGGTTCATCATGTTTTCTTAGGAAAATTCGAAATTCCTTTATGTTTTGGAATATAATTTGGACTTTTGAGTGTTATTTCCCTGTTTGATCCAATTTATTCTGTTAAGTTCATTCGAAAACTGTTAAAAGATATACAGTTATAATTTTTGAAATATTATGATAAAATTAGATCATCACTAAAACAGGAAACCATATCTCAAAATCCCTAACAATTCGAATTTTCGGTTATGTTTTCACATTAATAACTGTAACAGAAGTTTCGAGATAAGTTTTAACCACCCAAGACAAAGGTCTCGACTCGAGACCACATAAACTCGACTCGAAATCATAAGCGTTCTCAAATGTTTATAACTCGAGACAACGATTTCGACTCGAGATCATAAGGTCTCGACTCGAGACCACTGAGATTTCGACTAAGGGCTTAAATCTGTACGACTTGAGACCATAAAGGTCACAACTCGAGACCATGGTTGTGACTCGAGACCTCATAAGGAGTCGAGATCTCATAATTCACAGCAGTCGAGACCATGATTACGACTCGAGACACTGAGGTTGCGACTCGAGACCATTAATGAGTCGAGACCTCATAATGTTATAAGCTGAGTCGAGACTTGACTCGAGATCTCACTCGAGACCTCATAACTGACTCGAGATCTCACTCGAAACTTCACTATTTTAGGATGTTTAATGTGAACTAAGATATAGCTCGGGGCTCCACCCCTGCACCCCCCAGCGAACTCACCGCGGAGTTCGATCTGCGCTAACAGGTGGTTTGCTATTAAATGATTGGTTTTTGTAATTACTTAGTTAATAGTTAATTAATGAGGATCAAATAATGTTTTACAAAACCAAAATGGCTTAACTTGAATGATCTTCTGATGTATCACTTCTGGCCAAAGCTGATTTGATGCATCTACTTATCGTTCAAGTATTATGAAAGCTATATTAAGTGTGCACCATAAACATGAATGTCTTAATATCTGGCCAAAGCTGATTTAATTCCTTCATAGATGGCATACTTAACAAGTGCATAACTAAAGTGATTGTCTCAATTTCTGGCCAAAGCTGATTTGTTACAACCACTTTGCACACATGCTTAAATGATTACACTTCTGGCCAAAGCTGTTTTGTCTTCGTTTAAGTAGAATTTTAAGTAGTCTATTATTTTGATGTTAGTAATAGACATATCACAACCTCTTCACATAATGATCCTTATATTAATGATCCTCAATTAATTTTTGTGATCATTTTGTCTGCCTTATTCTTAGTACCCATAATTTTACTCACTATAATTTTCTTCTATAAATCTATGTCTCATCCACTCTAATTCCTAAATCTAATATGTTTTGCTTAAAGTTTCTATAAGAATTAGCTCTTAAATTAAATCCTTGATTATCTCTTAAGACACGATGATCCTATTGCTCTCTTCTGATAAAGCACTACAGAAGAAAAGTAGAGCATGATGAATAGGACAAATCAAACATGATGTCTCTTATGATAATCAAGAACTCTGTAACATAAGTGTTGTTACTAAAAGGTTATTCCAGATTAGGTCTTTCCTAAGACTAATCTATAATTGTGGAATAATCACTAGAACTCCTAAGATGCATGCCTTCATTTAAAATTATAAATTATAAAGCTAAGTGGTATATGTGAATACATAACAATGTACAATACCATGACCCATAAAGTTAAGGGCTTACACATGGAAATAAGTATATTTTTCCAGTACATTACATACTAAGATTTTCACTTGTACAATTTAATGCCTTATAAATCAACTATAACACTCAAAAATACCAAAGTATAACGAGTGTGTTGATAAGCAACATATGTACATAGAAATAAATGTTGAAACTGGAAAGTAAGATGTTATTCACCTTACAACCACTAAAACCTTAAGAGAGGATTGTTCTAAGGTCCATAGACAAATTACAAGTGCTAATCCCAACGTTAAGGTTCTTCAAGGGAAAATCTCACTGCATAATTATGTCGTTAGACTAGGCATAAGCAACGAGACTATCCATTATTCTAAAGAACAGTTGGATAAATTAATTAGATAGTAACTTACTAATGATATTTAAGTCTGATAATTCTTTAATATTCCTATTAACACATGATTAGTTGACTCTAGTTTTAAACGTTTCCTAACCAGAAGTCAACAAATAACTAACATGAGAGTTAGTGACAAAATTAATTGTTAAGGCTATAAGAACCATAATAAGCAGTCTTCTAACAACGCCTTTCGATACCCTATATATTCTGAAGATTAATCAGAATATAGTATCATGATTAAGCAATGTTATGAAGGTTGTGAGGTTTGCATAGTCAACATAAACTCACACTTATCTTAAACTCTCCTCTTATTTGTTCTAAATATCTGGATAGAAACATTACTAAGATGAAACTAGATGATACCTTACTTTTTCACAACTTTTGTCATCATGCAAATGAGAATTTGACAAAAGGAAAATGAGACTTATAAATTTCATCCATTATAACCAAAATTCATGAGAAATCATAACATGGTTAATGAGGATGATTTTTTCATCTAATCTCATTTTAAGTGATTTTAAATCATGACGTTAAAGCCCTAAAATATGACTTGGCTTAAGGAAAAGCATGGGTCCGTCATAAGTCATTCATTGACATTCGTGGAACTTATTCCAAATGGAATATTCAGACTGTTGATACATATTTGTGGACACGACTCGCACAACGAGACTTGGCTATGACACGACTTTCCTCAGTCGTGTACATCAAGATCAAGAGCAGGCCAAACATTCAAAGGATCATAAACCTTGATCAATGGGCTGATATCTACATGAAGAAACACTTGGGCCAATAATGATTTGGTGAAACACTCTTTGGGCCAAAGCCCATTATTGATGAAACACATTGGTTGTTGACGAAACAAAAGTGTTTCATCAAAAAGTGTTTCTTCAAAAAGTGTTTCTTCAAAAAGTTTTTCTTCAAGTTGTGATTCGCCAAGAGTCTTTTTCGTTGTGTCTGTGTGTATAAATAGACTGTCACTAGTCTTAGATCAGAAGAGAACACAGAAAGAACAGAGAGCACACACACACGAGAGTTTTAGAGAGTTTGCAAAACATATTTGTAAACATTGCTTTGTAACCGAATCTTTCATACGTATTAATACAGAGGTGTTAATCGGTGAATATTGCGTGTCGTGTATTTGCTTGTTCTATCTCGGTTTGCCTTTCCGATTGGATTCCGCACAACCGGGTTGGTTTGTACACAAGGATTAGGCGACTAGATCCTCCTAGCCGGACCTACAAGTGGTATCAGAGCCTTGGCTCTTCTCCTTGTTAAAACCGAGTGTTTTCGGGTGTTTTCCGGGTGTTTGAAGTTCTTATTTTTTCTTGAAAAATCTGGTTATATCTTCAAATATCTTGTGTTTTTGCTTTATGTTTTGTTAAAAACCTTGTTATTGTTCATGCTCACATGTTAGTTTTTGGTTTTTATTAAACATCTTAGCAAAATCGCGTTTTCGGAAAGTATCGGTTAACCGGAAACTTCATAAATTTCATAGTGTTCTTCAAAAGTGGACTTTTTGATCCTTAAGATTAGTTTAGAAAGTTGTTTGTGCATTGGGGTGTGTTAAGTGATTATAATATTCAAAGCCTTACCTGTTTGGTGAAACAACATGTCCTTAGCCGAAAGTGGTGTCTGCGTGTGTCAGTAAAAGATAGTTTGACAAAGTCTTCACCAACCCAGTTACCTTTTTGGCGAAACGGATATTCAACGAAACTGAATTGTTTCATCAAAACAAATTCAACGAAACACTTTGTTGGGCCTCATTCTGTTTCGTCAAAGGCCCAAAAAGGACCCATAATTCTTTTTCGTCAAACAAACTCAACGAAACACTTATTGGATTTTTAAATTTGTTTCGTTGACTTTGTGCATCTTGGGCTTGTGCATGTTTCGTCGATTAGTAAGCCTAAAATCAAAACAAAATTCATTTCGTCAATAGGCCCAAATTTCCAAATCTGTTTCGTAAAATTAAAGGCCCAAAAGCATAAGTTGATTGTCACTTTCGTCAAACAGCCCAGATTTCCCTTTTTGTTTTCGTCAAAGCCATTAAGCCCAAATCCAACAACTTTAAAATTTTGAGTGGGCCGTTTTCGTTAAAATTGTATTTCGTTAAAGTTTTTGTTTTTGGCCTGTTTCGTTGAAGCCAACAAGAAATCCTTTTTCGCCGAACAGATTATTAGACCTTTCTATTTCGTCAAAGTTTAAATTATAAAATTGTTTCGTCAAACATCCTATTTCGTCGAAACACTTGGAATACTTAAACAGAAGGTTATAAAAAGGGATTTAACTGTTTGATTTGAGTGATTGTTTCAGGGACTTGTCATTATATATAAACAATGAATCCAAGTTGGTGGGGTACTCCGGCTCCGGATGAGGGAAAGTATAGAAATACAAGTTCATCTCCCTCATGGTGGGGTACTCCGGCTCCGGATGGGGGAAAGTATACAAATACAACTTTATCTCCCTCATGGGCCGAATCTCCCGTATCGACATCTTCACAAGCCAATGCCATATCTACCGGTCAATGGGCATTAGTATCAAATCAAACTCCGAGCATTCAAAGTATCTTATTGAGCGAAAGCGAAACCGGAAGTTTGAATCGACCTCCAAAGTTGATGCACTTAAATGAATATCCAGGATGGGCAGAGAGGTTCAAAACATACGTGCTTGGGCAAAATACAGAATTGTGGTTACGTTTCACCACAGATTTCGATCAAGCGATAGAGGTTGCCGCTTCATCTGCTGCTACGTTTGCCGAGCTTCCTGAAGATCAAAAGAAGACGTATGATCTGGAAAAGAAAGCATACGCCATTCTTACTCAGGCGTTAGGCAAAGATATTTACCATCAGTTTGTCAGTTTCAAGACAACGAAGAAACTGTGGGATGCGTTGAAGACCAGAGGGGTAGGAAATGAAGCAACACGTCAACTGCGACATGATCTACTCAAGAAAGAATTCGATGGCTTCACATGTATGGATAAGGAATCGTTGGGAGACATGACAAGTCGGTTTAATCATTTGCTTACTGAGTTGGGTAATTTTGGGGTAGTAACAACTCCAGCAGAGGTGGTGAAGAAGTTTGCTGATGCGTTGCCTCCCCAATGGAATAGTTTCTTGGAGATTATGAAAGTATAACAGGGTTTTGGCTACTACAAACATCAACGACTTCGTGCAGCTTTTAGAGAACAAGGATCAGGAGGAAACCTTAAAGGCAAAAAGAGCTCCAGTGCCACAAAATCCTGAAATGTATTATGGAACTTCAAGTACTTCTTCTGCAAAATCCATTGTGCCATGCAATCCTGAGATGTATTATGGAACTTCCAGTTCTTCGTCTGCAAGACCCGGTTCACATGCTCCACTTCAAACAGCGTTTGTCACAAGCACCGATTTGTATGGTAATCAGATACAAGTTCCTGTTAAGCCAGCTCCCACCACAGACTTGTATGGGAATCCACTTCCTGCTCAACAACAGGCATGTTATGGAAGTACATCATCTGCTGGTCAGCAATTTAAGCCAAATACAGTACGGCTCGACACTTCAAGCTTTTCAAAGGTCAGTGTGGAAGTAGCAAAGGAACACATGGAGCTGCTTAACACCTTAGTGAGCGCGTACTGTGGGTTAGTGGAAGGTCAGATTGGGAACATTAATCTGACACAGGAAGACTATCAGCAGATTGACAAGGAAGAGATGGAGATGATGGACATCAAGTGGGCCTTTGCTAGTGCTGTGAGGAGGGCAAAGGATTTCATGGAAAGAACTGGCAGAACCAGCTTGGAAAGCAAGAAAGATACCAAGTATGGGTTCGATAAGCAGGCTGTGAAGTGCTTCAACTGTGGTGAACGGGGTCACTTTAAAAGGGAATGTACTAGGCCAGTACAGCATGGGAACCAGAATCCCTTCAGAAATCAAGGCAACCAGCAGAACCAGAACAGGAACAATGAGCGTACGTTGATACCTGTCAACAACCAAAGTCAGGCGGGACCATCAAATGCCAACCAGGCACTTGTGGTTCAAGTAGATGAAGGTTGTGATTGGTCAATCCAGTTGAGTGGTGATGCTCCGGATGGAACAGCGTGTTTTGCTGAAGTGGTTAAGGATTTAACTCACGCCAGTGGTGGAGAATCTTCCGCCAATGGTAGTGAATCTTCTGAGGATGAAGACTCTTCAGGTTACAACAGAAGTTCAGATGAAGAATCCTCGAGTTCAGGTGATGATCATGTGGGTGAGACATCAAGTGCGTCAGTTGATGCAGATATTGATGAGCTTTTGGAGGAAGCTGCAGCAGGAACAAACAGAAGATCTATTTTGGTGGATCAAGCTGCTTATTCTTCGTCTTCTCTCCATTCAGCCTTTATGGCTAATGTCGACAGTTCATCAAGTTAGGTATGTGTCGATGAACCCACTGCTGTTATTTGTGATAATTGTAATAGTTTGAGTGTTAAATGTGCTGATGTAGAGGCAAACATGTCTGAGTTGCAAGGCAAACATGATGCTTTACAAGCTAGTATGTTTGACTTGCAAGACAAACATGTTACATTGAATGATAAGTGGTGTGAGTTGCAAAGCAAACACGAGGCTTTGCAAGAGAAATATGATGTGACATTCATCCACAACCAGAAGTTGACCGTGGATCTTTCAAAGTGCACTGAAGCCAATATGTTTTATGAAAACCATGAAAAGGAGTTTAAGTCGGTAATTGAGAAATTAAGGAAAGATAAAACCGAGTTAACAAAAATGGTTTCCAGAAAACAAACCGATATTAATTTGTATATAACTCGCCTCGAGATAATGCAAAAAGAAATGGCTTGTGTGAAAACCGAAAGTGAGGCGATCCAACTTAAGCTAGACAGTTATTTGAGCTCTAGCTATGTGATGGATCACATCATTGACGTTCAGAAAGAGAAACGGGATGTCACATGCATAGGCTACAAGAAATGTCCACCACCTGTGAGACACAATTATGATGCAATGCCTGACGAGGAGGATAGAACGTTCTTTGAACCATCTGTTCCTCTAGATGTTAAAGAATTTGCAACAGGACTCGGATACAAGAAAGAAGTATCATCAGATTCAGATGCATCAGCAGATACATGTGTGTCTTCTGCTGAACTGAATCAGGATCCTCCAGTCACTATTGAGGATGCTGATTCTTCTGATGATGAATCTGATGATGCTATTCCAGCAAAGTCTGATGCGGTAGTCAAAGATGAGGACATACCTCTCGAGAATTACATTCTATGTGATCCTCCTGCAAAACCCGCTAAGACTGTTGCAATGGAGTCCTCGTCTGCAGAAGAGTCGGAGAGTGTGAATTTGCTGTACACTCTTGTTGGTGATGATAAAATTTATTCAGACAAAGATTTTCCTATTAAGAATGTTAATCAATCCTTAATCAGTAAAGTCTTTGAAAATTCGACAACTAAGTTTTTGGGAAAGACAGGACCACATGTTACAGTTACACAGTGTCCTCCTATTCAAAAGGCCGAAATTCGAAAACAATTTGGCAATAGGAAATTACCAACAGTGCAAAAACAGCAAAATCATGCCAAACCCAAAGGAAAACCAACGACTCAAGCTCAAAAGAAGCCGAATCAAAAGAAGAACAAAAATGTAAACTTTGTGAAATCCAAGGGAACGGACAAAATTGAAACGTTTGAAAACAAATCTAACTTGGATTTTGTTAAGAAAGCAACTGTGTTGAAAAGAAATGAATCAAACAGTTCGAAACCTAGTACCTCGGGATCACAAAGTTCATCATCATCAGCAAGACGATCACATGATACTTCGGGGTTTGTTGAACGAAGATCATGTTTTGAATGCGGTACAATTGGACATATAATTCGAAACTGTCCATATCTTCATAAACAAAAAGGCAAAGTTGATGTTCCCCGTGACAAAACTGACCGTAAGCGATCTGTTTCTGTAAAACAAGATCCCCGTCTTGTAAAAGAAAGGGAGAAGAAACAGAAACGCCAACAGGTCAAGGAAGTTGAAAAGGCGTTAAAACCGGAGGTTGTCCAAACAAAATCTGTTAAATCGGATGCTAAGCATGAAAAACAGAAACAGATTTGGAAACCAAAACCGGTAACTGTTTCAGGGGGAGCTACATCAATTCCGAATCATCGGGAAATGGATGTTACAATTCTCGATGATGACGGACTACCCATGTCTGTGAAGGCTTGGGTCCCCCTCTCCAACTAATCTCTAAATGAGTGTGCAGGATGTTCCAGGAGGAACTATTGATAGTCTTAGGATTGTTGATAGTGGAGCGTCCATGCACAAGATTGGAGACATAAGGCTCCGAAATATTGTTACAAACTAGGAGAATGTTGTTGCCATTGATGGAGAGAGAGGAAAGAAAAAGAAAAAGAAGAAGAATATGTTGGTGAAAGAATGTGGTTGAATGAAGTTGCAAAATTCGACCAAATGAAGAACGTGCCAAAATTTGGTTGTTATGGTTTTTGATCGGGTCCTCAGGAAAGATTCCAACGAAATGTACGCACCTGCAGAATGTCTGAAGTTCAAAATCAACAAAATGGACGTGTAGTGTATATTTCTTCGCGGTGTGATTGAAGAAAATGTGTTTGTTGAACGAACTACACCGGATGTGCGAATGTCTTGGCGTGGATTGAACAACCACACACTACTTCTCAAGAGGAAGACAAAGACCTTCGCTGGTGCAATGTGGAAGACCAGCCGGAACCAAAGGTTTTTGATCGTGTTGCTATGAGGAGATTTTTCAGTAGCTACAAAATCGACTTTGAAGTCCACACCGGGTGGATATCCAGTTTGGGAGAGTGCTCAGATTCCTTGCAATGCACGAAGTAGTTGCAGGATACGGTTTTTAAATTTCTAATCTCTCCTATACTTGTTGATTTTTAAGCTGCTTTATGAATTATTATCATCTCATACAGCACTCTTTAACCAAACACATCGAAATCAAATATCACTTCATACGTGATTGCTTTGAGAAAAGGCTAATCGATGTTGTTAAGGTCCACACCGATGACCAACGTGCCGACCTTTTTACCAAAGCATTTGACAAATCAAGATTTGACTTTTTATTATTGGTAAACGGCATTAAGGTCAAGCAAGAGTAAACCAACATCGAAAAATCATTTTTGTAAATACCTTTGTGTTTTAAATTTTATCTTAGTTTATTGATTTTAGGGGGAGTAAATCCAAAATTGAAAATCCAAAACATCGAAAAATTTCAAAAACACAAAAACAATAGAAAATCAAAAATGAGTTTCCTGGCGAGCAAAAGAGAAAATGATAGTACATCAGTGGTCTATCCAAACCTCTTTAAACCTTAAATGCAAAACGATAAGCAGCTCTATATAAGATGTATCGGTAGGCTCACAATCATTTTAAAGTGTGCAGGGTGATATAAATCTTAAATCGACTGAAGACCAGGTGGGAACCATTCATTGGCATATGGTCTTAGTACCGAAATTTCGTTTGAGAGATTGCCGAGGTTCTGAGATATTCGGTCTTTATGCTGCTTATCATCTGGGTATCATGGTTGTATCTTTTACCGAAAAATAACGGGGACGCAAGTCTAGATCTTCCATGATACTATACATACGTGTACATATTGCATTCGACCTCAATAAGTGATAAACAATCACATTTCCAAACAAATAAGTGATAAACTATCACATTTATCCGGGAGTCAAGTTCGTCTCTCTGCTGTACGAAAGTACTGACCTGTTCACGAACTTGCTCCTGTGCCCTCATGTATATGAAAATCAAGTTCCTCATCAATAAGTGATTCTATCACATAGGGCTTGTTTTCAAATCAAAATAAGTGAGAATCTCACATCATATACGGTCAAACAGATGATAATCGGTATACTCACCGGTAAGATGAACCCTCGTGCATACCTTGATACGGGAATGTGTCGTGATGTGGATGAACACCGGTCGGTAAGTATAAATCATACCTTAACGTATCCCCTCGCCATGATTACATCTGATAAGTTGAGCTTAAGTGGATAACAATACCGATAACTGTTATAGGATGCCTATCTTAATGTTAACTAATTGAACAACAAGAGCGTTTTGGCATGACCGTACACTAATATGATTCTCTTACCCTCGAAACTCGCAAAAAGAATGTCTGTATATATTTATTTACTGCTTTCAGTCTTTACATTTCAAATATTCAAAAATACCAAAAAGATTTTAGGTGTGTTTTAATATAAACTTTATAAAAGCCAAAAAGATTTTATTTCTATTTTATTTTCGATCGTACGATGTTGGATCTCGAGTCTTCGTTGCCTGAAACCTGACTGAAAACCAAAGTGACTAAATCTTCATAAACGGTCAAAGTTTGCAAGTTTTTGAAAGTTAAATCTGAAATTGATAAATTTTATTGAACTTTCAAACTGTCGGACGGTGTTTGATTGTGACATGGTCATTCGTGTGTCATTTGTTTATATTAACTATATTCCAGGCAGTTCTTCTCATTACGCGTTTAGATTTCTTGCATGTGCAGATTCTAAGGGCAAGGAGAACATGGTCGATGACAAGCTTCGGAATGAAGACACGACGTGAAGGCACTCAAAAGATGAAGATGATCGAGTTGCCGCTGACCATCATCAACACCACAAGGATCTCAAATTATAAAGATCAAGTCATTCACGAGCATAACTCAAGGGGGAGCTTATGTTAAGGGGGAGTTTGTCAACACACTTCCTATATGATACGGCAAGTTTGTTGATACACTTTCTGCTTTCAAGACGTGAAGACATTGAAGATCCTCCGACATAGAAGACACGAAAGGCGAATCTCGCGAGTAGCGTCCAAGGGGGAGTTTGTTGATACATATTTGTGGACACGACTCACACAACGAGACTTGGCTATGACACGACCTTCCTCAGTCGTGTACATCAAGATCAAGAGCAGGCCAAACATTCAAAGGATCATAAACCTTGATCAATGGGCTGATATCTACATGAAGAAACACTTGGGCCAATAATGATTTGGTGAAACACTCTTTGGGCCAAAGCCCATTATTGATGAAACACATTGGTTGTTGACGAAACAAAAGTGTTTCATCAAAAAGTGTTTCTTCAAAAAGTGTTTCTTCAAGTTGTGATTCGCCAAGAGTCTTTTTCGTTGTGTCTGTGTGTATAAATAGACTGTCACTAGTCTAAGAAAGAACAGAGAGCACACACACACGAGAGTTTTAGAGAGTTTGCAAAACATATTTGTAAACATTGCTTTGTAACCGAATCTTTCATACGTATTAATACAGAGGTGTTAATCGGTGAATATTGCGTGTCGTGTATTTTCTTGTTCTATCTCGGTTTGCCTTTCCGGTTGGATTCCGCACAACCGGGTTGGTTTGTACACAAGGATTAGGCGACTAGATCCTCCTAGCCGGACCTACACAGACATAATTCATTTATCATTTAACAGATTATCAACTTGTATCTAAATTTTGTCACATATACTGTCTTAGAAGAACTCTATTCATATATGTACTTAATAAGATTTCTATTAAATATGTCCCTAAAGTTTCTTATGATATCTGGACATTAAAGAAATCAAATAAAGTCTAACGTATATGTGATAGGTTCCCACGTCATGTAGCTCATTGAAACTTTTCTTGTAGCATTCTAGAGATATTAAAGATCAGTGGGAGCATTAAGTGTCTTAATAATAACTTGCAATAGTTGCAAGAGGTGGGGGAGTGAAAATTTTACATTACCTAAATTTGCACCTCTTGTACAAGAAACCGCTCCATCATGACACTGTTCCATCAATACTTGTCTCCTTAAAATCAAATGCTACTCTTATAAAAGTTTCATTGTTGCTTAATTGTGAGCACACTTAGATTTCTTACCTAAACTAACATAATCCTCAACAAGAGAAATCACAACGACTAACGTCATTAATTTGTTTTCTCTATTAGAATTTGTTGGTCGTTAAATATTGACCCTAAGCATGCTGAGTTCCTAAAGATTTCTAAGGTCAGTGGGAGCAGTCAAAGTCCTTATCATGACTTGTAAGGAATACAAGAGGCGGGGGAAAGAGTGTCATTAAATTTATCATTAAATTTCACTCCAAATTTAACTCCTATTACACCTCTTGTACACCATACTGCACTAACTCTTACAAACTTAGAATCCTGAAAATGATAGCAACCTAACCAAGAGCTAATCCATAAAACTGAAACTTCTAATGAACCCAATAATCAACTCAGGAGGTCATCTAGGTTTAAAAGCCTACTAACTTTGATGATTACATAACCTCCCTAGTGAAGTTGAAATGGATTTTGGAAAAGTTTACTGATCCAATCTCTTCTAATTAAGCCATTAGTGTCAATCAATCTTCTAAATAGAATAAAACATTTTTCTAGTAAAACTGATTTTATGTGTTCGTATAACGTTTAGGATTTGATTGAATTACCTAAGAGTGTTCATAACTAAACCAAATCCTGAAATAAGCGTTAAGACACGAAGAGGCATATTTGATTGTCAAAGGTTATACTTAGGAAGAGATAAATTATCAAAGATTTCTTTGAGGATCATCACTGTTCTAGTAGCTTATAATAGTTTAAAGCTACATTAGATGAACATTAAAATAAATTTCCCTAACAAATGGCTGACACATTTACATGTTCATTAGATAACAACCTAAAGTTTCAAACTGAAGGTTAAAGAACACTTTATTTGTAAGCCAATAATATCCATGTATGGGTTAATGCAAACATCATAATGTGATGAAAAGCTAACGTAATTATTTTCATCAAGAATCAAGTGGATTAATGAACCTACCTAAAAATGAGTGGGAGCAACTAAGATAAACTTGCCTATATAGATGATATTCTTTTGACAAATATATGTTACATAAGTCAAAGCATTGTTAACACACTTTGATATAATAGATCTCAGAGATGTCTCTTATGTAATAGATATCATAACGTACCGAGATAGACCCAATGGGACATTAGTTTCGTTCCATAAGTTTAACATTAAATGGGTCCTTACATATGTAACAAAATACTGCTCTCCTTTAGAGGATAATAGGATAAATGAAATTATTTCCTTATGCTTCATTAATTGGAAGCCTTATGTAAGTTTAAGTCTATACTCGTTTAGATATTACTCATATTGCAACACACTAGATATGTCTAGATTAATGTGTAACATCTAATGAAGTACTACAATATCTTTAAAAGAAACGAGAGACTACAATTTAAAGAAGAAGTGAGAATTAAAACCGGTTTATTACTCTAACTTTGTGATATTCAAAGATTACAAAATGTAATTTCGGGTATATCTTTATGTTAGCAGACAAAATCTATCTCATGGAGGAGTCATAATGGACTGATATCAACAACCTAAGTTATAACGACATAATATAATCACTAAATGTTGTTGGAAATTTATCAGTGGACTCATAAGTTTATTAACTCCATATAATTAATGTTTTGAAGAATTAGTGTGATAAAGTCAGCTACCATGACTCCTTGAACAGTAACAGTTCAAGAGGTGCTGCATTAAATTTCGATACGCAATTAATTATTCGTTTATGAATGAATCGAGGAAACTAAGTTTTGTATCGAATACATTCATGATATGCTTAAGGATCCTATAACTGAAGGGCTATTACCCATAAGTCTTATTAGGAGAGCTCATAGACGGGTATTAATTAATGGTCGTGCGCAATTGCATATCGTACTATGAATGACTAAGTATTAGTTAATTTTCCTCATCAGTTTGATTTTGTATGTCTCTAAGAATATGTCAAGCGGGCATAATGGCATATAGACAAATAAAGTTACAAATCAAACAAAGGGCTTATGCGTATTTTGATCATAACGATTAGGTTTTAAATTAAGGCTATAGTATGATTAATGGGGGTCCTGAGTCGCATAATGATTCAACGGTTGTATTTCTCTGCTATAGTACTTGTTTAAGGCTAAAATGAGTGTTAACTCCTTATCAGGCTTATCTAACACTCATAGTAAATGATTACTCGGCTAAGTGGGAGAATGTAAGATTAAATATATTTATTTTATATTTAATCTAGTAGCCATTATAATCATTTACATTATATGGATCAAAATATATAACAATCCTATTAAATAATTAGTTGGTAATTGTTGATGGGCCTAATTACCTTTATTAACTAATTAGGGTTTCCTCCTGGGTGCATATATAAGGAGAATAATGTGGAGGTTAAAGGGTTAGACAATTTCACAAACCCTAATAGCACATAACATCAATCTCGCCTCCCTCTCCATAACTGATTCCCTTGTCGGTTTCTTATCATCACCATCATTAGATTGCACCCTAAGGAGGAACCAGACCAAGATGACAATCATGTCAAAACTTATTGCTGTGTCTCCATCTGGATTCTCTGTTGGCCTGTACTGCTGCAATCAGGTTTGTTTCACATGTTTTCCATTATGTTCAGACAGAACTGATTCAACAGATGCATTATCAACCATAAACCTTTTGAAACTGAAATTTACAAATTAATAGCATAGAAGATACATAACTGAACACTGAGTTAGTCATTCCGACACAGTTTTAATAAACTTAATCGCTGGCTGGCTCAATCTTTTCAGGCCCAAAGTGGATAATACACTTGAGGCCTTTTTGTCAATAGGAAAAAAACCTCCATATAAATCTTAGAAAGAGTAAAATGCAAAAATCATCCGTAAGGTTTAGTTATTTTGCTTATTCCATCCAAAATGATTTTTTTATACATTTGAGTCCTTTAGGTTTGCGTTTTATTGCCATTTTCATCATTAATTTTATTGCCACTTTCTTCCCTCGAAATTTGACCATCAGGAATGAAAATGACAATATTTCAATTTTTTTGGGTTAAGAATGTCACCACAAAGACGAAAGTCACAAAAATAGTAAAATCTCAGGGGCAAAAATGGCATTTTACTCTAGATCTTATGATTGATTAAGAGGATGCATAGTTATTTATTATAATCCACAAATTTGCCACCAAAAATCCGAAACCCATATTATTTACATGTAGGTTGTTAGAATTTACGGGCTACAAGAAAACGCGGCCTAAAACCTTAGCTTTATATCACTCCGCTTGAAATTGAACATCCCCTTGCTAAGACCTTAACCATAAAAGTACATCTATCGTGATGAACAATAATGGTAATTATTTATGTTAAGAATATACAAAACAAGTCATAATACTTCATATAACAACTAGAGTAAATTGCCAAAATCGTCCCTGTGGTTTAGGCCTGTTTGTCAGTGTCATCCAAAATGACTCTTTTTTTTTTGTGAAACGGCCCTTCACCTTTGGCATTTTTTGCCATTTTCATACAAACCACTAACTTAATTTATTTTTTATGTTAAGTTAAAGGATATTTGGATGAAACTGACAAATATAAAACCTCAGGGGCGATTTTGGTAATTTACTCAAACTCTTTCTAATTTCTTTTATTTAATTAGTTTTGTTACATATATATATAACAGAATGTATATGCAGTGTTTATAAAAAAAATAATAGTTTTGTCACGTAGTTTTTATAAATTTTCATTCAAACTACTAACTCAGTTTATTTTTTTCTGTTAAGGTGAAGGATGTTTTAAATTTTATAAATTAAGACAGAAATTAATATCCAGTTTTTTATCTAGATCAGTTTTATACAGAGAAAACGATATATAATAATAAATATCAATGGTGTGCGGCACATAACAATTGATTACAACTTTTAGTATTTAATCAAGTGTAGAGATAGAAAAAATTGTAAAACGTTACATATTTTTAAATGTGTTGAGCACCTAAGAAATATGTTGGCAGAAATAAAATATTTATCTAATTAAGATTATGAGTGTAACTAACTAATTAATATTTATTCCGACTATTTTGAGTAAAGAAACTTTTTGGTTTATGGCATTATACTTACTATTTAGTGGATAATTTTAAGGTTTGGTAACAATACGTTGTTTGATATGGTGTGGGGCAGTGGCTTCTGTTTTTTGTTAGGAGCGAATTTAAAATAGTAGAAGATGAATTACAAACTTGGTACATATGATAAGATTTGTTTATTTGACATTTTTCTATAAGGTCACTAGCATTTTAGTTTTATAAAATTTAGAGGTTGGAAGTAGATTTTATTTTTATAAAATTGATGTATATAAAAAAATTGGAAATTAATTTTTGTCTTACTTTATAAAATTTAAAGAGATCCTTCACATTAATAGAAAAAAAAATAACTGATTTAGTGGTTGGGTGAAATTAATTTTTGTCTTACTTTATAAAATTTAAAGAGATCCGACGTTTTGGTATAAAGGGAAAATTGAGTCCTCGCTTTATCGGACCTTTCGAAATTTTGGAACGAGTTGGCGAAGTTTCTTATCGGTTAGCTCTACCGCCACAATTTTCGCACGTGCATAATGTGTTCCATATTTCACTATTTCACTGTTACGTGGGTATAATTACCATCCTCTCCATGTTGTGAACTATTCCCTACACGAGATTCGTGAGGACTTATCATACGAAGAGGAACCAGAGGCTATTTTGGACCGACAAGAACGCGTGATGCGTAAGAAATCTTTTCCGTTCGTCAAAATCTTGTGGAAAAACCATCCAGAACGTGAAGCCACTTGGGAATCGGAGGAAGCAATCCGTTCTCAATATCCATATCTATTCGAAACCTAAGGTTAGTGTTCCTAATAGTTAAATTTTCGCGCATCAAACTCACTTGTGTGTCTTTTTGACTATTTTCCTAATTGTGTTTGTAACTTCATTATCATTAATCGCATCGTTAATGTGTAACATACATTAACATGAATAGTATACCATATTTGTAATCGCTAATTTCGGGGACGAAATTATTTTAAGGGGTAGAGAGTTGAAATACCCATATTGTATAGTGTTATATAATGCTAATTTCGAGGGACGAATTTTTTTTAAGGGAGGTAGAATTATAATATACGGGACTTTCAAAACCCTAAGATGATTAATGTCATAAGTAGTACCACTAAGTCGGATATTTATTGTCATGAATACTATGTCAACTTTTTAGTAAAAAAAAATAAAAAAAATAAAGGTGTAATATTCTATAATGATAATTATCATAGTAATATCTTATAAAAAAGGAAATTAAATTATATTACCAACTAAATGTATGGATAAATGACAATTGTGTTGTGATTTTCTACAACCGTCAAAAGAAAAAAATAGCGAAACCAAAATATGAAAATAACAATAATAATAAAATAATAGTAAGCAAATCCCAATTCAAATTTGGGTTCAACCCCATACTCGTGTCTTGAAACTGAAGGTAAGAAAAAATAAATAAATTTGAAATGAGTTAAATATGGAGTAATTGTACAGCAAACATTTTTTCACAAATAAAAGTGATTTCCATATCTCCGACATTATTTACGTTGCTTTCCATTCTAACAATTCTGTTGCACAATTCATGGGATTTCGAATCCCTTTAAACGATCAGCTATATTAATCGATCTCGCCAATTCATTCCGAAACTTGTTTTCTCCCTCTCGTTCTACCTTTCGTGTGACAACCCAAACTTCCGAGGTCAGTAATGTTATTTATCAGATTCTAGTTTCTCGTTGTCCATCCCTCTTAATTGTGATTAAACGCGTGGTGCTAGCATTCCAATTTATCATTCGTACCTTTTGTGTTTGGGTCGCGTCTTAGTATACCTTTAGTTATAGGTGGGTCACGTTTATTTTATGCACACGACTCATACACATGGACTACCTTAGATTGCATCGCTCGAGCCCGACACCAACCGAAACCCAAACTAGACTCGTTTCAGCATCTAGATGTGCGGTTGGGCCTTGTAGAGCCCAATGGGCACTGATTTAGTGACCGGCCTATGGGGCTTAGATTATATCTACATGTAGTTACGTGCAATGATTCAAAACAATCATATCCCGAACCCTAGACTTCTCTAAGTCGTGCACGGCAGTTGTGAAGTTCAACCTCTTCCTGTTCGAGTTAACATCCTGATCAATCCGGTTCCGGTTAGTGTTGCCCAGCTATTGATTTCTTTTACCTGTGTAATAGTGAATGATTAAATGATAGAGTTATGTGATCGATGATTATGGTGTCCTAGTAATTGTGATTAGCATACTTATTGATCGCATTGGTTAAACAAAGTGTATGCATGTGAGATGCAGTCTACTAACTTATTTGGTCCAATTAGATTTAGTTACACATGTGAACTCTAAATTGAAACTGCACATTTGACCTTATCACATGCAATGATGTTGGCCATGTTAAATACAATTCTTTAGAAATAATCAACAACCTCTAATTACTTTGTCAGTATCACATGAATTGGTCTAATCAAATAATGGTTCTTCCAAGTTAATGGCTTATGTCAAGACAAAAGTTAAAGGTCCAATAGAGTTGTAGAATGGTGGGTGAGGACTAGATAGGGTTGGCTGATTTTGAAGGTGTAAATGGCGGCCCATGTGACCTTATCAAGGTTGTCTGCTAGTACTAGGATGATGTCGTGTGTGATGTGGTCCCTATGGACGCGTGTCACTTATTGTTGGGCAGGCCTTGGGAGTACGAGCGTAATATAGAACATAACGGGCGGTCCAATACGTATAGTTTCCTGTTTGGTGGTGTGAAGATCACTCTTGTTCCTAGCAAGCCTAAGCAATTAGCCACGAAACAGTCGGGCACTTTGTTGACCATTAGTCAGTTTCAAGATGAGTTGGAGGAAGCAGACAATGTTTTTATTTTGATTGGGAAGCCTGTGGCCGAGGAAGTCGACATTCCTGAATGTATGGTTCCGTTATTCGAGGAGTTTGTTGATGTTTTCCCAGATGATTTACCTGCCGGGTTGCCACCCCTACGAGACATCCAACATCACATTGATTTGGAACCGGGGTCCCAGCTACCCAATAAGCCCCATTACAGAATGAGTCCAAAGGAGCACGAGGAATAACGACGGCAGGTTGAAGATTTAATTTCTAAAGGGTATGTTCGGGAAAGCATGAGTCCTTGTGCTGTTCCTGCTCTGTTGACTCCAAAGAAGGATGGGACATGGCGTATGTGTGTTGATAGTCGTGCAGTCAACAAGATCACTGTAAGGTACCGATTTCCGATTCCCCGACTTGATGATTTGCTTGATCAAATTAGCGGTGCCACTATTTTCACGAAACTAGATTTGAAGAGTGGGTATTACCAGATCCGACTCAGGCCTGGGGATGAGTGGAAAACCGCCTTCAAGACTCGTGAGGGGTTGTATGAATGGTTAGTGATGCCTTTTGGCTTGTCCAATGCCCCTAGTACGTTTATGCGGGTCATGAACCAGTTGTTTAGGCCCTTTATTGGCAAGTTTGTGGTGGTTTATTTTGATGATGTTCTTATTTATAGCCCTAATTTTGATGAGCATGTGAAGCATGTACGGCAGGTTTTGACCTTGCTCCGAAGGGATAACTTGTATGCAGCCAAAAAGAAGTGTGTCTTTATGGTCCCTAAGGTCCTGTTTTTGGGGTATGTTGTTTCTGGTGACGGAATACAGGTGGATGAATCCAAGGTAGCGGTTGTTAAGCAGTGGCCAACCCCCACTACAATAACTGAAGTACGTAGCTTCCATGGTCTTGCTTCATTTTATAGACGGTTCATTCGAAATTTCAGTTCCCTTATGGCACCAGTGACTGACTGCATGAAGGGAAAGACCTTTATATGGACTGAGGAGGCAGAATCAGCTTTTCAGTTAATCAAAGAAAAGCTTACATCAGCACCAATTCTTATTTTGCCAGATTTTTCTCGGGTTTTTGAGTTGCACACAGATGCCTCGCAGGGTGGTATTGGGGCAGTCCTAAGTCAAGGGGGGCGTCCAGTTTCTTATTTCAGTGAGAAGTTGACTGGGCCAAAGTTATGTTACAGTACTTATGATCTTGAATTTTATGCAGTGGTCCAGGCTGTGAAACATTGGCGTCACTATTTGTTTCACAAGGAGTTTGTTTTATTTACAGACCATGATTCGCTGAGGCATATCCGCAGTCAAGATAAAGTTTCACATAAGCATGCCCGGTGGATGGCTTTCTTGGAAAAGTTTACCTTTGTTGTGAAGCATAAGTCTGGAATCTCGAATCGTGTGGCAGATGCCTTGAGCAGGAGGAGTAGCCTGCTTGTTTCTATGAGAGTTGTTGTACCCGGGCTAGACAATCTCATGGAACAACTCACAGCAGATCCATATTTTTCTGTCATTTTGCAGGATGTGCAGTTGGGGAAGAGGGCAGATTTTCTTGTGCATGATGGCTTTCTTTTTAAGGAAAATCAATTGTGTATTCCCAATTCCAGCCTCCGACTTCAAATAATTAAAGAACTGCATGGAGAAGGGCACGTGGGAAGAGACCGTACTTTACGACTGGTGCAGTCTTCTTATTTTTGGCCTACTTTGCGGAGGGATGTTGAACGGTTTGTTAGACGTTGCAGGATCTGTCAAGTTTCAAAAGGCACAGCTACCAACGCAGGGCTTTATATGCCTCTACCCATTCCTCAGCAACCTTGGGTAGATATTAGCATGGATTTTGTGTTGGGGTTACCCCGTACTCAGCGTGGTAATGATTCGATCTTCGTCGTGGTGGACCGGTTTTCTAAAATGGTGCACTTTATTCCTTGCAAGAAGACAACGGATGCAGTTAATGTGGCTCAGTTGTTCTTTCGAGATATCTATCGTTTGCATGGTTTGCCGTCTTCTATAGTTTCTGATCGGGATACTCGTTTCTTGAGTCATTTTTGGCGCAGTTTATGGAAAATGGTGAACACTCAGCTCAATTTTAGCAGTGCTTACCACCCACAAACTGATGGGCAGACAGAGGTTGTTAATCGATCACTTGGTAATCTTTTGCGGTGTCTTGTGGGTGATCATGTGAAGTCGTGGGATCAAAAGCTTTGTCAGGCTGAGTTCGCTCATAATCATGCTGTTAATAGAAGTACTGGGTTTAGTCCGTTTGAGGTGGTCTATTCTGCTAAGCCTCGGGGTCCTCTTGATTTGATGTCACTTCCTTCGCCAGGTTCTGTTCCCAAAAAGGTGCAAGATTTTGTGGTTGGGTTACATGATGTTCATAAAGCTGTGCAGGATAACTTGGCCAACGCTAATTCAAAGTACAAGCAAGCTGCAGATCAAAAGCGTAGGCAAGTTGATTTTGAAGAGGGTGATTTTGTTTGGGCCATTTTGACTAAGGATCGCTTCTCGGTGGGGGAGTATAATAAGTTGTCAGCCAAGAAGATTGGGCCAGTAGAGATTGTGCAGAAGATAAATTCTAATGCCTATCGTCTGAAGTTACCAAGCCATATTCGTTGCTCTGATGTTTTCAATGTCAAACATTTGCTGCCTTTTCATGGGGATTCGTCTGATGATGAGGTTGCTGCGGATTCGAGGTCGAATTTTGTCTACCCAGGAGGGAATGATGCGGGCCCAAGCGTGGAAGAGCGGGCCATCCTGTATTTGGAGGCCCAAGATCGGGTCACAAAAGGGGCTTCACTGAAATGGCTCTAACTTGGGCTTCGGGGGTCCGTTTGGGGCGTGTGACCAGTCAAAACGAACGGGAGAACGAGCTCTATCTTGATGCAAACGCCTATGGCGGTTTGGGTCATCGTCCGAGCCGAGAAAACGCTTATTTCTATTAGTTTTTCCATTTTTATGTTTTTTCAAGTATTTTGGGCATTTTGTTTTTGGGCTTGTGTTTGGCCCGTTGTCTTTTTTAGGCCCGTTTCGAATTTCTGTCATTATTTATTTGTCCCTTTAGTGAATGAAACAATCAGACTTGAATTTTGAGAAAACTTATTTTTCACTTCAAATTCGGTGGCCTTTGGGTTGCAATTTGGGGGTTGGGGAAGAGACACACGGGTATTCGTAGAATCAACGTGTTGATCTTCGTTTATCGTATCACTCACTACATCAGTTGGTATCAGATCCGAATTCCTGGCTCAAAATGCCTCCGAGGAGAAACAACAACAGGCCTCTCGATGAAGTGTATGAACGAGAGTTGGAGCAACGCCTTATGGCGAGGATGGATGAACGGTTGGATCAAGTGGTCAATCAGTTGACTGATCGGATGGCTGATTTGATCAATCGTAGGAGGCAGGGACCCGATGGCGGGTATGGTTCTGATTTTAGTAACCCATTTGGTGACGGTTCGGCTTCCGAAGACGAACAGGAAGGGCGACCAAGGGGTGAACGTGGAGGGGGTAACAGGCGTTGGGATTCTGGGATTAGAGTTGATATTCCAGAATTTGATGGGTCTAGTTTGAATCCAGAGGGGTTCATCGATTGGTTGGCTACCGTAGAGGAGGTGTTCGAGTACAAGGAGGTGCCTGAAAACAAGCGGGTGGCCTTGATCGCTACCAGGTTACGTGGTAGGGCCTCTGCGTGGTGGCAACAATTGAAGTTAACACGAAACCGGCTCGGGAAGTCAAGGATCGTGACATGGACCAAGATGAAAAAGTGCTTGCGATCCAATTTTTTGCCTCATAATTTTCAAAGGTTGATGTACCAGCGTCTGCAGAATTTGAAACAGGGGGCTAAATCGGTTGATGATTATACCACAGAGTTTTACCAGTTGATTGCGAGGAATGATATTCAAGAACCGGAGGAGCAACTTGTTTCTCGGTATATTGGGGGTCTGAGGGTTCAGATCATGGAGGCTGTGAATCTTTTTGATCCGTTAACCATTCCTGAGGCACACCAACGGGCGTTGGCCTTTGAGAAGCAAAACCGTCGGGTGGGCGGTTCATTTACCCCCGCTGGGGGAAACGTTGGGTCAGGCAGTGGGGCACCTCGTGGCGGGCCTAGTCAGGGGAAGCCGGGGGGTAGTAATACCGGGCCTACTTCTAAGGGGGCTAGCAGTAGTGGTCCGAGGTGTTTCAATTGTGGTGAGACGGGCCATCGTCAAGCTGAGTGCAAAAAGGCTGGTAAAAGACACTTATTTGCTGAGTCTGAAGATGAACAGTATGAGGAGTATGAGAATAACCCAGTCTACGATGAAGAAACTGAATATGAAGAGGAGGTTGTGACTGGTGATGTTGGGGTGAATTTGGTGGTTAGACGTTCTTGCTATACACCAAAGGCAGATGGGGATGATTGGCTGAAGCATAACATCTTCCACTTGACATGTACTATTTTGGGAAAGGTTTGCACGTTCGTAATCGATTCCAGGAGTTGTGACAATCTGATTTCTGAAGAGGCAGTCCAAAAGTTGGCCTTGAAGACAGAGAGTCACCCGAAACCGTACAAGCTTCAATGGCTGAAAAAGGGAGGTGAAGTGACGGTATCTAAAAGGGCACTGGTTTCAATTTCCATTGGGTCCACGTACAAGGATGATGTCGTGTGTGATGTGGTCCCTATGGACGCGTGTCACTTATTGTTGGGCAGGCCTTGGGAGTACGAGCGTAATATAGAACATAACGGGCGGTCCAATACATATAGTTTCCTGTTTGGTGGTGTGAAGATCACTCTTGTTCCTAGCAAGCCTAAGCAATTAGCCACGAAACAGTCGGGCACTTTGTTGACCATTAGTCAGTTTCAAGATGAGTTGGAGGAAGCAGACAATGTTTTTATTTTGATTGGGAAGCCTGTGGCCGAGGAAGTCGACATTCCTGAATGTATGGTTCCGTTATTCGAGGAGTTTGTTGATGTTTTCCCAGATGATTTACCTGCCGGGTTGCCACCCCTACGAGACATCCAACATCACATTGATTTGGAACCGGGGTCCCAGCTACCCAATAAGCCCCATTACAGAATGAGTCCAAAGGAGCACGAGGAATTACGACGGCAGGTTGAAGATTTAATTTCTAAAGGGTATGTTCGGGAAAGCATGAGTCCTTGTGTTGTTCCTGCTCTGTTGACTCCAAAGAAGGATGGGACATGGCGTATGTGTGTTGATAGTCGTGCAGTCAACAAGATCACTGTAAGGTACCGATTTCCGATTCCCCGACTTGATGATTTGCTTGATCAAATTAGCGGTGCCACTATTTTCACGAAACTAGATTTGAAGAGTGGGTATTACCAGATCCGACTCAGGCCTGGGGATGAGTGGAAAACCGCCTTCAAGACTCGTGAGGGGTTGTATGAATGGTTAGTGATGCCTTTTGGCTTGTCCAATGCCCCTAGTACGTTTATGCGGGTCATGAACCAGTTGTTTAGGCCCTTTATTGGCAAGTTTGTGGTGGTTTATTTTGATGATGTTCTTATTTATAGCCCTAATTTTGATGAGCATGTGAAGCATGTACGGCAGGTTTTGACCTTGCTCCGAAGGGATAACTTGTATGCAGCCAAAAAGAAGTGTGTCTTTATGGTCCCTAAGGTCCTGTTTTTGGGGTATGTTGTTTCTGGTGACGGAATACAGGTGGATGAATCCAAGGTAGCGGCTGTTAAGCAGTGGCCAGCCCCCACTACAATAACTGAAGTACGTAGCTTCCATGGTCTTGCTTCATTTTATAGACGGTTCATTCGAAATTTCAGTTCCCTTATGGCACCAGTGACTGACTGCATGAAGGGAAAGACCTTTATATGGACTGAGGAGGCAGAATCAGCTTTTCAGTTAATCAAAGAAAAGCTTACATCAGCACCAATTCTTATTTTGCCAGATTTTTCTCGGGTTTTTGAGTTGCACACAGATGCCTCGCAGGGTGGTATTGGGGCAGTCCTAAGTCAAGGGGGGCGTCCAGTTTCTTATTTCAGTGAGAAGTTGACTGGGCCAAAGTTACGTTACAGTACTTATGATCTTGAATTTTATGCAGTGGTCCAGGCTGTGAAACATTGGCGTCACTATTTGTTTCACAAGGAGTTTGTTTTATTTACAGACCATGATTCGCTGAGGCATATCCGCAGTCAAGATAAAGTTTCACATAAGCATGCCCGGTGGATGGCTTTCTTGGAAAAGTTTACCTTTGTTGTGAAGCATAAGTCTGGAATCTCGAATCGTGTGGCAGATGCCTTGAGCAGGAGGAGTAGCCTGCTTGTTTCTATGAGAGTTGTTGTACCCGGGCTAGACAATCTCATGGAACAGCTCACAGCAGATCCATATTTTTCTGTCATTTTGCAGGATGTGCAGTTGGGGAAGAGGGCAGATTTTCTTGTGCATGATGGCTTTCTTTTTAAGGAAAATCAATTGTGTATTCCCAATTCCAGCCTCCGACTTCAAATAATTAAAGAACTGCATGGAGAAGGGCACGTGGGAAGAGACCGTACTTTACGACTGGTGCAGTCTTCTTATTTTTGGCCTACTTTGCGGAGGGATGTTGAACGGTTTGTTAGACGTTGCAGGATCTGTCAAGTTTCAAAAGGCACAGCTACCAACGCAGGGCTTTATATGCCTCTACCCATTCCTCAGCAACCTTGGGTAGATATTAGCATGGATTTTGTGTTGGGGTTACCCCGTACTCAGCGTGGTAATGATTCGATCTTCGTCGTGGTGGACCGGTTTTCTAAAATGGTGCACTTTATTCCTTGCAAGAAGACAACGGATGCAGTTAATGTGGCTCAGTTGTTCTTTCGAGATATCTATCGTTTGCATGGTTTGCCGTCTTCTATAGTTTCTGATCGGGATACTCGTTTCTTGAGTCATTTTTGGCGCAGTTTATGGAAAATGGTGAACACTCAGCTCAATTTTAGCAGTGCTTACCACCCACAAACTGATGGGCAGACAGAGGTTGTTAATCGATCACTTGGTAATCTTTTGCGGTGTCTTGTGGGTGATCATGTGAAGTCGTGGGATCAAAAGCTTTGTCAGGCTGAGTTCGCTCATAATCATGCTGTTAATAGAAGTACTGGGTTTAGTCCGTTTGAGGTGGTCTATTCTGCTAAGCCTCGGGGTCCTCTTGATTTGATGTCACTTCCTTCGCCAGGTTCTGTTCCCAAAAAGGTGCAAGATTTTGTGGTTGGGTTACATGATGTTCATAAAGCTGTGCAGGATAACTTGGCCAACGCTAATTCAAAGTACAAGCAAGCTGCAGATCAAAAGCGTAGGCAAGTTGATTTTGAAGAGGGTGATTTTGTTTGGGCCATTTTGACTAAGGATCGCTTCTCGGTGGGGGAGTATAATAAGTTGTCAGCCAAGAAGATTGGGCCAGTAGAGATTGTGCAGAAGATAAATTCTAATGCCTATCGTCTGAAGTTACCAAGCCATATTCGTTGCTCTGATGTTTTCAATGTCAAACATTTGCTGCCTTTTCATGGGGATTCGTCTGATGATGAGGTTGCTGCGGATTCGAGGTCGAATTTTGTCTACCCAGGAGGGAATGATGCGGGCCCAAGCGTGGAAGAGCGGGCCATCCTGTATTTGGAGGCCCAAGATCGGGTCACAAAAGGGGCTTCACTGAAATGGCTCTAACTTGGGCTTCGGGGGTCCGTTTGGGGCGTGTGACCAGTCAAAACGAACGGGAGAACGAGCTCTATCTTGATGCAAACGCCTATGGCGGTTTGGGTCATCGTCCGAGCCGAGAAAACGCTTATTTCTATTAGTTTTTCCATTTTTATGTTTTTTCAAGTATTTTGGGCATTTTGTTTTTGGGCTTGTGTTTGGCCCGTTGTCTTTTTTAGGCCCGTTTCGAATTTCTGTCATTATTTATTTGTCCCTTTAGTGAATGAAACAATCAGACTTGAATTTTGAGAAAACTTATTTTTCACTTCAAATTCGGTGGCCTTTGGGTTGCAATTTGGGGGTTGGGGAAGAGACACACGGGTATTCGTAGAATCAACGTGTTGATCTTCGTTTATCGTATCACTCACTACATCAGTTGGTATCAGATCCGAATTCCTGGCTCAAAATGCCTCCGAGGAGAAACAACAACAGGCCTCTCGATGAAGTGTATGAACGAGAGTTGGAGCAACGCCTTATGGCGAGGATGGATGAACGGTTGGATCAAGTGGTCAATCAGTTGACTGATCGGATGGCTGATTTGATCAATCGTAGGAGGCAGGGACCCGATGGCGGGTATGGTTCTGATTTTAGTAACCCATTTGGTGACGGTTCGGCTTCCGAAGACGAACAGGAAGGGCGACCAAGGGGTGAACGTGGAGGGGGTAACAGGCGTTGGGATTCTGGGATTAGAGTTGATATTCCAGAATTTGATGGGTCTAGTTTGAATCCAGAGGGGTTCATCGATTGGTTGGCTACCGTAGAGGAGGTGTTCGAGTACAAGGAGGTGCCTGAAAACAAGCGGGTGGCCTTGATCGCTACCAGGTTACGTGGTAGGGCCTCTGCGTGGTGGCAACAATTGAAGTTAACACGAAACCGGCTCGGGAAGTCAAGGATCGTGACATGGACCAAGATGAAAAAGTGCTTGCGATCCAATTTTTTGCCTCATAATTTTCAAAGGTTGATGTACCAGCGTCTGCAGAATTTGAAACAGGGGGCTAAATCGGTTGATGATTATACCACAGAGTTTTACCAGTTGATTGCGAGGAATGATATTCAAGAACCGGAGGAGCAACTTGTTTCTCGGTATATTGGGGGTCTGAGGGTTCAGATCATGGAGGCTGTGAATCTTTTTGATCCGTTAACCATTCCTGAGGCACACCAACGGGCGTTGGCCTTTGAGAAGCAAAACCGTCGGGTGGGCGGTTCATTTACCCCCGCTGGGGGAAACGTTGGGTCAGGCAGTGGGGCACCTCGTGGCGGGCCTAGTCAGGGGAAGCCGGGGGGTAGTAATACCGGGCCTACTTCTAAGGGGGCTAGCAGTAGTGGTCCGAGGTGTTTCAATTGTGGTGAGACGGGCCATCGTCAAGCTGAGTGCAAAAAGGCTGGTAAAAGACACTTATTTGCTGAGTCTGAAGATGAACAGTATGAGGAGTATGAGAATAACCCAGTCTACGATGAAGAAACTGAATATGAAGAGGAGGTTGTGACTGGTGATGTTGGGGTGAATTTGGTGGTTAGACGTTCTTGCTATACACCAAAGGCAGATGGGGATGATTGGCTGAAGCATAACATCTTCCACTTGACATGTACTATTTTGGGAAAGGTTTGCACGTTCGTCATCGATTCCAGGAGTTGTGACAATCTGATTTCTGAAGAGGCAGTCCAAAAGTTGGCCTTGAAGACAGAGAGTCACCCGAAACCGTACAAGCTTCAATGGCTGAAAAAGGGAGGTGAAGTGACGGTATCTAAAAGGGCACTGGTTTCAATTTCCATTGGGTCCACGTACAAGGATGATGTCGTGTGTGATGTGGTCCCTATGGACGCGTGTCACTTATTGTTGGGCAGGCCTTGGGAGTACGAGCGTAATATAGAACATAACGGGCGGTCCAATACATATAGTTTCCTGTTTGGTGGTGTGAAGATCACTCTTGTTCCTAGCAAGCCTAAGCAATTAGCCACGAAACAGTCGGGCACTTTGTTGACCATTAGTCAGTTTCAAGATGAGTTGGAGGAAGCAGACAATGTTTTTATTTTGATTGGGAAGCCTGTGGCCGAGGAAGTCGACATTCCTGAATGTATGGTTCCGTTATTCGAGGAGTTTGTTGATGTTTTCCCAGATGATTTACCTGCCGGGTTGCCACCCCTACGAGACATCCAACATCACATTGATTTGGAACCGGGGTCCCAGCTACCCAATAAGCCCCATTACAGAATGAGTCCAAAGGAGCACGAGGAATTACGACGGCAGGTTGAAGATTTAATTTCTAAAGGGTATGTTCGGGAAAGCATGAGTCCTTGTGTTGTTCCTGCTCTGTTGACTCCAAAGAAGGATGGGACATGGCGTATGTGTGTTGATAGTCGTGCAGTCAACAAGATCACTGTAAGGTACCGATTTCCGATTCCCCGACTTGATGATTTGCTTGATCAAATTAGCGGTGCCACTATTTTCACGAAACTAGATTTGAAGAGTGGGTATTACCAGATCCGACTCAGGCCTGGGGATGAGTGGAAAACCGCCTTCAAGACTCGTGAGGGGTTGTATGAATGGTTAGTGATGCCTTTTGGCTTGTCCAATGCCCCTAGTACGTTTATGCGGGTCATGAACCAGTTGTTTAGGCCCTTTATTGGCAAGTTTGTGGTGGTTTATTTTGATGATGTTCTTATTTATAGCCCTAATTTTGATGAGCATGTGAAGCATGTACGGCAGGTTTTGACCTTGCTCCGAAGGGATAACTTGTATGCAGCCAAAAAGAAGTGTGTCTTTATGGTCCCTAAGGTCCTGTTTTTGGGGTATGTTGTTTCTGGTGACGGAATACAGGTGGATGAATCCAAGGTAGCGGCTGTTAAGCAGTGGCCAGCCCCCACTACAATAACTGAAGTACGTAGCTTCCATGGTCTTGCTTCATTTTATAGACGGTTCATTCGAAATTTCAGTTCCCTTATGGCACCAGTGACTGACTGCATGAAGGGAAAGACCTTTATATGGACTGAGGAGGCAGAATCAGCTTTTCAGTTAATCAAAGAAAAGCTTACATCAGCACCAATTCTTATTTTGCCAGATTTTTCTCGGGTTTTTGAGTTGCACACAGATGCCTCGCAGGGTGGTATTGGGGCAGTCCTAAGTCAAGGGGGGCGTCCAGTTTCTTATTTCAGTGAGAAGTTGACTGGGCCAAAGTTACGTTACAGTACTTATGATCTTGAATTTTATGCAGTGGTCCAGGCTGTGAAACATTGGCGTCACTATTTGTTTCACAAGGAGTTTGTTTTATTTACAGACCATGATTCGCTGAGGCATATCCGCAGTCAAGATAAAGTTTCACATAAGCATGCCCGGTGGATGGCTTTCTTGGAAAAGTTTACCTTTGTTGTGAAGCATAAGTCTGGAATCTCGAATCGTGTGGCAGATGCCTTGAGCAGGAGGAGTAGCCTGCTTGTTTCTATGAGAGTTGTTGTACCCGGGCTAGACAATCTCATGGAACAGCTCACAGCAGATCCATATTTTTCTGTCATTTTGCAGGATGTGCAGTTGGGGAAGAGGGCAGATTTTCTTGTGCATGATGGCTTTCTTTTTAAGGAAAATCAATTGTGTATTCCCAATTCCAGCCTCCGACTTCAAATAATTAAAGAACTGCATGGAGAAGGGCACGTGGGAAGAGACCGTACTTTACGACTGGTGCAGTCTTCTTATTTTTGGCCTACTTTGCGGAGGGATGTTGAACGGTTTGTTAGACGTTGCAGGATCTGTCAAGTTTCAAAAGGCACAGCTACCAACGTAGGGCTTTATATGCCTCTACCCATTCCTCAGCAACCTTGGGTAGATATTAGCATGGATTTTGTGTTGGGGTTACCCCGTACTCAGCGTGGTAATGATTCGATCTTCGTCGTGGTGGACCGGTTTTCTAAAATGGTGCACTTTATTCCTTGCAAGAAGACAACGGATGCAGTTAATGTGGCTCAGTTGTTCTTTCGAGATATCTATCGTTTGCATGGTTTGCCGTCTTCTATAGTTTCTGATCGGGATACTCGTTTCTTGAGTCATTTTTGGCGCAGTTTATGGAAAATGGTGAACACTCAGCTCAATTTTAGCAGTGCTTACCACCCACAAACTGATGGGCAGACAGAGGTTGTTAATCGATCACTTGGTAATCTTTTGCGGTGTCTTGTGGGTGATCATGTGAAGTCGTGGGATCAAAAGCTTTGTCAGGCTGAGTTCGCTCATAATCATGCTGTTAATAGAAGTACTGGGTTTAGTCCGTTTGAGGTGGTCTATTCTGCTAAGCCTCGGGGTCCTCTTGATTTGATGTCACTTCCTTCGCCAGGTTCTGTTCCCAAAAAGGTGCAAGATTTTGTGGTTGGGTTACATGATGTTCATAAAGCTGTGCAGGATAACTTGGCCAACGCTAATTCAAAGTACAAGCAAGCTGCAGATCAAAAGCGTAGGCAAGTTGATTTTGAAGAGGGTGATTTTGTTTGGGCCATTTTGACTAAGGATCGCTTCTCGGTGGGGGAGTATAATAAGTTGTCAGCCAAGAAGATTGGGCCAGTAGAGATTGTGCAGAAGATAAATTCTAATGCCTATCGTCTGAAGTTACCAAGCCATATTCGTTGCTCTGATGTTTTCAATGTCAAACATTTGCTGCCTTTTCATGGGGATTCGTCTGATGATGAGGTTGCTGCGGATTCGAGGTCGAATTTTGTCTACCCAGGAGGGAATGATGCGGGCCCAAGCGTGGAAGAGCGGGCCATCCTGTATTTGGAGGCCCAAGATCGGGTCACAAAAGGGGCTTCACTGAAATGGCTCTAACTTGGGCTTCGGGGGTCCGTTTGGGGCGTGTGACCAGTCAAAACGAACGGGAGAACGAGCTCTATCTTGCTGCAAACGCCTATGGCGGTTTGGGTCATCGTCTGAGCCGAGAAAACGCTTATTTCTATTAGTTTTTCCATTTTTATGTTTTTTCAAGTATTTTGGGCATTTTGTTTTTGGGCTTGTGTTTGGCCCGTTGTCTTTTTTAGGCCCGTTTCGAATTTCTGTCATTATTTATATGTCCCTTTAGTGAATGAAACAATCAGACTTGAATTTTGAGAAAACTTATTTTTCACTTCAAATTCCGTGGCCTTTGGGTTGCAATTTGGGGGTTGGGGAAGAGACACACGGGTATTCGTAGAATCAACGTGTTGATCTTCGTTTATCGTATCACTCACTACATCAGTTGGTATCAGAGCCGAATTCCTGGCTCAAAATGCCTCCGAGGAGAAACAACAACAGGCCTCTCGATGAAGTGTATGAACGAGAGTTGGAGCAACGCCTTATGGCGAGGATGGATGAACGGTTGGATCAAGTGGTCAATCAGTTGACTGATCGGATGGCCGATTTGATCAATCGTAGGAAGCAGGGACCCGATGGCGGGTATGGTTCTGATTTTAGTAACCCATTTGGTGACGGTTCGGCTTCCGAAGACGAACAGGAAGGGCGACCAAGGGGTGAACGTGGAGGGGGTAACAGGCGTTGGGATTCTGGGATTAGAGTTGATATTCCAGAATTTGATGGGTCTAGTTTGAATCCAGAGGGGTTCATCGATTGGTTGGCTACCGTAGAGGAGGTGTTCGAGTACAAGGAGGTGCCTGAAAACAAGCGGGTGGCCTTGATCGCTACCAGGTTACGTGGTAGGGCCTCTGCGTGGTGGCAACAATTGAAGTTAACACGAAACCGGCTCGGGAAGTCAAGGATCGTGACATGGACCAAGATGAAAAAGTGCTTGCGGTCCAATCTTTTGCCTCATAATTTTCAAAGGTTGATGTACCAGCGTCTGCAGAATTTGAAACAGGGGGCTAAATCGGTTGATGATTATACCACAGAGTTTTACCAGTTGATTGCGAGGAATGATATTCAAGAACCGGAGGAGCAACTTGTTTCTCGGTATATTGGGGGTCTGAGGGTTCAGATCATGGAGGCTGTGAATCTTTTTGATCCGTTAACCATTCCTGAGGCACACCAACGGGCGTTGGCCTTTGAGAAGCAAAACCGTCGGGTGGGCGGTTCATTTACCCCCGCTGGGGGAAACGTTGGGTCAGGCAGTGGGGCACCTCGTGGCGGGCCTAGTCAGGGGAAGCCGGGGGGTAGTAATACCGGGCCTACTTCTAAGGGGGCTAGCAGTAGTGGTCCGAGGTGTTTCAATTGTGGTGAGACGGGCCATCGTCAAGCTGAGTGCAAAAAGGCTGGTAAAAGACACTTATTTGCTGAGTCTGAAGATGAACAGTATGAGGAGTATGAGAATAACCCAGTCTACGATGAAGAAACTGAATATGAAGAGGAGGTTGTGACTGGTGATGTTGGGGTGAATTTGGTGGTTAGACGTTCTTGCTATACACCAAAGGCAGATGGGGATGATTGGCTGAAGCATAACATCTTCCACTTGACATGTACTATTTTGGGAAAGGTTTGCACGTTCGTCATCGATTCCAGGAGTTGTGACAATCTGATTTCTGAAGAGGCAGTCCAAAAGTTGGCCTTGAAGACAGAGAGTCACCCGAAACCGTACAAGCTTCAATGGCTGAAAAAGGGAGGTGAAGTGACGGTATCTAAAAGGGCACTGGTTTCAATTTCCATTGGGTCCACGTACAAGGATGATGTCGTGTGTAATGTGGTCCCTATGGACGCGTGTCACTTATTGTTGGGCAGGCCTTGGGAGTACGAGCGTAATATAGAACATAACGGGCGGTCCAATACGTATAGTTTCCTGTTTGGTGGTGTGAAGATCACTCTTGTTCCTAGCAAGCCTAAGCAATTAGCCACGAAACAGTCGGGCACTTTGTTGACCATTAGTCAGTTTCAAGATGAGTTGGAGGAAGCAGACAATGTTTTTATTTTGATTGGGAAGCCTGTGGCCGAGGAAGTCGACATTCCTGAATGTATGGTTCCGTTATTCGAGGAGTTTGTTGATGTTTTCCCAGATGATTTACCTGCCGGGTTGCCACCCCTACGAGACATCCAACATCACATTGATTTGGAACCGGGGTCCCAGCTACCCAATAAGCCCCATTACAGAATGAGTCCAAAGGAGCACGAGGAATTACGACGGCAGGTTGAAGATTTAATTTCTAAAGGGTATGTTCGGGAAAGCATGAGTCCTTGTGCTGTTCCTGCTCTGTTGACTCCAAAGAAGGATGGGACATGGCGTATGTGTGTTGATAGTCGTGCAGTCAACAAGATCACTGTAAGGTACCGATTTCCGATTCCCCGACTTGATGATTTGCTTGATCAAATTAGCGGTGCCACTATTTTCACGAAACTAGATTTGAAGAGTGGGTATTACCAGATCCGACTCAGGCCTGGGGATGAGTGGAAAACCGCCTTCAAGACTCGTGAGGGGTTGTATGAATGGTTAGTGATGCCTTTTGGCTTGTCCAATGCCCCTAGTACGTTTATGCGGGTCATGAACCAGTTGTTTAGGCCCTTTATTGGCAAGTTTGTGGTGGTTTATTTTGATGATGTTCTTATTTATAGCCCTAATTTTGATGAGCATGTGAAGCATGTACGGCAGGTTTTGACCTTGCTCCGAAGGGATAACTTGTATGCAGCCAAAAAGAAGTGTGTCTTTATGGTCCCTAAGGTCCTGTTTTTGGGGTATGTTGTTTCTGGTGACGGAATACAGGTGGATGAATCCAAGGTAGCGGCTGTTAAGCAGTGGCCAGCCCCCACTACAATAACTGAAGTACGTAGCTTCCATGGTCTTGCTTCATTTTATAGACGGTTCATTCGAAATTTCAGTTCCCTTATGGCACCAGTGACTGACTGCATGAAGGGAAAGACCTTTATATGGACTGAGGAGGCAGAATCAGCTTTTCAGTTAATCAAAGAAAAGCTTACATCAGCACCAATTCTTATTTTGCCAGATTTTTCTCGGGTTTTTGAGTTGCACACAGATGCCTCGCAGGGTGGTATTGGGGCAGTCCTAAGTCAAGGGGGGCGTCCAGTTTCTTATTTCAGTGAGAAGTTGACTGGGCCAAAGTTACGTTACAGTACTTATGATCTTGAATTTTATGCAGTGGTCCAGGCTGTGAAACATTGGCGTCACTATTTGTTTCACAAGGAGTTTGTTTTATTTACAGACCATGATTCGCTGAGGCATATCCGCAGTCAAGATAAAGTTTCACATAAGCATGCCCGGTGGATGGCTTTCTTGGAAAAGTTTACCTTTGTTGTGAAGCATAAGTCTGGAATCTCGAATCGTGTGGCAGATGCCTTGAGCAGGAGGAGTAGCCTGCTTGTTTCTATGAGAGTTGTTGTACCCGGGCTAGACAATCTCATGGAACAGCTCACAGCAGATCCATATTTTTCTGTCATTTTGCAGGATGTGCAGTTGGGGAAGAGGGCAGATTTTCTTGTGCATGATGGCTTTCTTTTTAAGGAAAATCAATTGTGTATTCCCAATTCCAGCCTCCGACTTCAAATAATTAAAGAACTGCATGGAGAAGGGCACGTGGGAAGAGACCGTACTTTACGACTGGTGCAGTCTTCTTATTTTTGGCCTACTTTGCGGAGGGATGTTGAACGGTTTGTTAGACGTTGCAGGATCTGTCAAGTTTCAAAAGGCACAGCTACCAACGTAGGGCTTTATATGCCTCTACCCATTCCTCAGCAACCTTGGGTAGATATTAGCATGGATTTTGTGTTGGGGTTACCCCGTACTCAGCGTGGTAATGATTCGATCTTCGTCGTGGTGGACCGGTTTTCTAAAATGGTGCACTTTATTCCTTGCAAGAAGACAACGGATGCAGTTAATGTGGCTCAGTTGTTCTTTCGAGATATCTATCGTTTGCATGGTTTGCCGTCTTCTATAGTTTCTGATCGGGATACTCGTTTCTTGAGTCATTTTTGGCGCAGTTTATGGAAAATGGTGAACACTCAGCTCAATTTTAGCAGTGCTTACCACCCACAAACTGATGGGCAGACAGAGGTTGTTAATCGATCACTTGGTAATCTTTTGCGGTGTCTTGTGGGTGATCATGTGAAGTCGTGGGATCAAAAGCTTTGTCAGGCTGAGTTCGCTCATAATCATGCTGTTAATAGAAGTACTGGGTTTAGTCCGTTTGAGGTGGTCTATTCTGCTAAGCCTCGGGGTCCTCTTGATTTGATGTCACTTCCTTCGCCAGGTTCTGTTCCCAAAAAGGTGCAAGATTTTGTGGTTGGGTTACATGATGTTCATAAAGCTGTGCAGGATAACTTGGCCAACGCTAATTCAAAGTACAAGCAAGCTGCAGATCAAAAGCGTAGGCAAGTTGATTTTGAAGAGGGTGATTTTGTTTGGGCCATTTTGACTAAGGATCGCTTCTCGGTGGGGGAGTATAATAAGTTGTCAGCCAAGAAGATTGGGCCAGTAGAGATTGTGCAGAAGATAAATTCTAGTGCCTATCGTCTGAAGTTACCAAGCCATATTCGTTGCTCTGATGTTTTCAATGTCAAACATTTGCTGCCTTTTCATGGGGATTCGTCTGATGATGAGGTTGCTGCGGATTCGAGGTCGAATTTTGTCTACCCAGGAGGGAATGGTGCGGGCCCAAGCGTGGAAGAGCGGGCCATCCTGTATTTGGAGGCCCAAGATCGGGTCACAAAAGGGGCTTCACTGAAATGGCTCTAACTTGGGCTTCGGGGGTCCGTTTGGGGCGTGTGACCAGTCAAAACGAACGGGAGAACGAGCTCTATCTTGCTGCAAATGCCTACGGCGGTTTGGGTCATCGTCCAAGCCGAGAAAACGCTTATTTCTATTAGTTTTTCCATTTTTATGTTTTTTCAAGTATTTTGGGCATTTTGTTTTTGGGCTTGTGTTTGGCCCGTTGTCTTTTTTAGGCCCGTTTCGAATTTCTGTCATTATTTATATGTCCCTTTAGTGAATGAAACAATCAGACTTGAATTTTGAGAAAACTTATTTTTCACTTCAAATTCCGTGGCCTTTGGGTTGCAATTTGGGGGTTGGGGAAGAGACACACGGGTATTCGTAGAATCAACGTGTTGATCTTCGTTTATCGTATCACTCACTACATTAGTTGGTATCAGAGCCGAATTCCTGGCTCAAAATGCCTCCGAGGAGAAACAACAACAGGCCTCTCGATGAAGTGTATGAACGAGAGTTGGAGCAACGCCTTATGGCGAGGATGGATGAACGGTTGGATCAAGTGGTCAATCAGTTGACTGATCGGATGGCCGATTTGATCAATCGTAGGAGGCAGGGACCCGATGGCGGGTATGGTTCTGATTTTAGTAACCCATTTGGTGACGGTTCGGCTTCCGAAGACGAACAGGAAGGGCGACCAAGGGGTGAACGTGGAGGGGGTAACAGGCGTTGGGATTCTGGGATTAGAGTTGATATTCCAGAATTTGATGGGTCTAGTTTGAATCCAGAGGGGTTCATCGATTGGTTGGCTACCGTAGAGGAGGTGTTCGAGTACAAGGAGGTGCCTGAAAACAAGCGGGTGGCCTTGATCGCTACCAGGTTACGTGGTAGGGCCTCTATGTGGTGGCAACAATTGAAGTTAACACGAAACCGGCTCGGGAAGTCAAGGATCGTGACATGGACCAAGATGAAAAAGTGCTTGCGGTCCAATTTTTTGCCTCATAATTTTCAAAGGTTGATGTACCAGCGTCTGCAGAATTTGAAACAGGGGGCTAAATCGGTTGATGATTATACCACAGAGTTTTACCAGTTGATTGCGAGGAATGATATTCAAGAACCGGAGGAGCAACTTGTTTCTCGGTATATTGGGGGTCTGAGGGTTCAGATCATGGAGGCTGTGAATCTTTTTGATCCGTTAACCATTCCTGAGGCACACCAACGGGCGTTGGCCTTTGAGAAGCAAAACCGTCGGGTGGGCGGTTCATTTACCCCCGCTGGGGGAAACGTTGGGTCAGGCAGTGGGGCACCTCGTGGCGGGCATAGTCAGGGGAAGCCGGGGGGTAGTAATACCGGGCCTACTTCTAAGGGGGCTAGCAGTAGTGGTCCGAGGTGTTTCAATTGTGGTGAGACGGGCCATCGTCAAGCTGAGTGCAAAAAGGCTGGTAAAAGACACTTATTTGCTGAGTCTGAAGATGAACAGTATGAGGAGTATGAGAATAACCCAGTCTACGATGAAGAAACTGAATATGAAGAGGAGGTTGTGACTGGTGATGTTGGGGTGAATTTGGTGGTTAGACGTTCTTGCTATACACCAAAGGCAGATGGGGATGATTGGCTGAAGCATAACATCTTCCACATGACATGTACTATTTTGGGAAAGGTTTGCACGTTCGTCATCGATTCCGGGAGTTGTGACAATCTGATTTCTGAAGAGGCAGTCCAAAAGTTGGCCTTGAAGACAGAGAGTCACCCGAAACCGTACAAGCTTCAATGGCTGAAAAAGGGAGGTGAAGTGACGGTATCTAAAAGGGCACTGGTTTCAATTTCCATTGGGTCCACGTACAAGGATGATGTCGTGTGTGATGTGGTCCCTATGGACGCGTGTCACTTATTGTTGGGCAGGCCTTCGGAGTACGAGCGTAATATAGAACATAACGGGCGGTCCAATACGTATAGTTTCCTGTTTGGTGGTGTGAAGATCACTCTTGTTCCTAGCAAGCCTAAGCAATTAGCCACGAAACAGTCGGGCACTTTGTTGACCATTAGTCAGTTTCAAGATGAGTTGGAGGAAGCAGACAATGTTTTTATTTTGATTGGGAAGCCTGTGGCCGAGGAAGTCGACATTCCTGAATGTATGGTTCCGTTATTCGAGGAGTTTGTTGATGTTTTCCCAGATGATTTACCTGCCGGGTTGCCACCCCTACGAGACATCCAACATCACATTGATTTGGAACCGGGGTCCCAGCTACCCAATAAGCCCCATTACAGAATGAGTCCAAAGGAGCACGAGGAATTACGACGGCAGGTTGAAGATTTAATTTCTAAAGGGTATGTTCGGGAAAGCATGAGTCCTTGTGCTGTTCCTGCTCTGTTGACTCCAAAGAAGGATGGGACATGGCGTATGTGTGTTGATAGTCGTGCAGTCAACAAGATCACTGTAAGGTACTGATTTCCGATTCCCCGACTTGATGATTTGCTTGATCAAATTAGCGGTGCCACTATTTTCACGAAACTAGATTTGAAGAGTGGGTATTACCAGATCCGACTCAGGCCTGGGGATGAGTGGAAAACCGCCTTCAAGACTCGTGAGGGGTTGTATGAATGGTTAGTGATGCCTTTTGGCTTGTCCAATGCCCCTAGTACGTTTATGCGGGTCATGAACCAGTTGTTTAGGCCCTTTATTGGCAAGTTTGTGGTGGTTTATTTTGATGATGTTCTTATTTATAGCCCTAATTTTGATGAGCATGTGAAGCATGTACGGCAGGTTTTGACCTTGCTCCGAAGGGATAACTTGTATGCAGCCAAAAAGAAGTGTGTCTTTATGGTCCCTAAGGTCCTGTTTTTGGGGTATGTTGTTTCTGGTGACGGAATACAGGTGGATGAATCCAAGGTAGCGGCTGTTAAGCAGTGGCCAACCCCCACTACAATAACTGAAGTACGTAGCTTCCATGGTCTTGCTTCATTTTATAGACGGTTCATTCGAAATTTCAGTTCCCTTATGGCACCAGTGACTGACTGCTGAAGGGAAAGACCTTTATATGGACTGAGGAGGCAGAATCAGCTTTTCAGTTAATCAAAGAAAAGCTTACATCAGCACCAATTCTTATTTTGCCAGATTTTTCTCGGGTTTTTGAGTTGCACACAGATGCCTCGCAGGGTGGTATTGGGGCAGTCCTAAGTCAAGGGGGGCGTCCAGTTTCTTATTTCAGTGAGAAGTTGACTGGGCCAAAGTTACGTTACAGTACTTATGATCTTGAATTTTATGCAGTGGTCCAGGCTGTGAAACATTGGCGTCACTATTTGTTTCACAAGGAGTTTGTTTTATTTACAGACCATGATTCGCTGAGGCATATCCGCAGTCAAGATAAAGTTTCACATAAGCATGCCCGGTGGATGGCTTTCTTGGAAAAGTTTACCTTTGTTGTGAAGCATAAGTCTGGAATCTCGAATCGTGTGGCAGATGCCTTGAGCAGGAGGAGTAGCCTGCTTGTTTCTATGAGAGTTGTTGTACCCGGGCTAGACAATCTCATGGAACAGCTCACAGCAGATCCATATTTTTCTGTCATTTTGCAGGATGTGCAGTTGGGGAAGAGGGCAGATTTTCTTGTGCATGATGGCTTTCTTTTTAAGGAAAATCAATTGTGTATTCCCAATTCCAGCCTCCGACTTCAAATAATTAAAGAACTGCATGGAGAAGGGCACGTGGGAAGAGACCGTACTTTACGACTGGTGCAGTCTTCTTATTTTTGGCCTACTTTGCGGAGGGATGTTGAACGGTTTGTTAGACGTTGCAGGATCTGTCAAGTTTCAAAAGGCACAGCTACCAACGTAGGGCTTTATATGCCTCTACCCATTCCTCAGCAACGTTGGGTAGATATTAGCATGGATTTTGTGTTGGGGTTACCCCGTACTCAGCGTGGTAATGATTCGATCTTCGTCGTGGTGGACCGGTTTTCTAAAATGGTGCACTTTATTCCTTGCAAGAAGACAACGGATGCAGTTAATGTGGCTCAGTTGTTCTTTCGAGATATCTATCGTTTGCATGGTTTGCCGTCTTCTATAGTTTCTGATCGGGATACTCGTTTCTTGAGTCATTTTTGGCGCAGTTTATGGAAAATGGTGAACACTCAGCTCAATTTTAGCAGTGCTTACCACCCACAAACTGATGGGCAGACAGAGGTTGTTAATCGATCACTTGGTAATCTTTTGCGGTGTCTTGTGGGTGATCATGTGAAGTCGTGGGATCAAAAGCTTTGTCAGGCTGAGTTCGTTCATAATCATGCTGTTAATAGAAGTACTGGGTTTAGTCCGTTTGAGGTGGTCTATTCTGCTAAGCCTCGGGGTCCTCTTGATTTGATGTCACTTCCTTCGCCAGGTTCTGTTCCCAAAAAGGTGCAAGATTTTGTGGTTGGGTTACATGATGTTCATAAAGCTGTGCAGGATAACTTGGCCAACGCTAATTCAAAGTACAAGCAAGCTGCAGATCAAAAGCGTAGGCAAGTTGATTTTGAAGAGGGTGATTTTGTTTGGGCCATTTTGACTAAGGATCGCTTCTCGGTGGGGGAGTATAATAAGTTGTCAGCCAAGAAGATTGGGCCAGTAGAGATTGTGCAGAAGATAAATTCTAATGCCTATCGTCTGAAGTTACCAAGCCATATTCGTTGCTCTGATGTTTTCAATGTCAAACATTTGCTGCCTTTTCATGGGGATTCGTCTGATGATGAGGTTGCTGCGGATTCGAGGTCGAATTTTGTCTACCCAGGAGGGAATGATGCGGGCCCAAGCGTGGAAGAGCGGGCCATCCTGTATTTGGAGGCCCAAGATCGGGTCACAAAAGGGGCTTCACTGAAATGGCTCTAACTTGGGCTTCGGGGGTCCGTTTGGGGCGTGTGACCAGTCAAAACGAACGGGAGAACGAGCTCTATCTTGCTGCAAACGCCTACGGCGGTTTGGGTCATCGTCCGAGCCGAGAAAACGCTTATTTCTATTAGTTTTTCCATTTTTATGTTTTTTCAAGTATTTTGGGCATTTTGTTTTTGGGCTTGTGTTTGGCCCGTTGTCTTTTTTAGGCCCGTTTCGAATTTCTGTCATTATTTATATGTCCCTTTAGTGAATGAAACAATCAGACTTGAATTTTGAGAAAACTTATTTTTCACTTCAAATTCCGTGGCCTTCGGGTTGCAATTTGGGGGTTGGGGAAGAGACACACGGGTATTCGTAGAATCAACGTGTTGATCTTCGTTTATCGTATCACTCACTACATCAATATCGAAGCTGAAGGATTACGAGGTCTACACAAGAAGAAGTTCGAGCAACGGTCTGACGATATCTACTACTTCATGGAACGAATATGGGTTCCTTCATTTGGTGATCTTCGAGAGCTTGTGATGGACGAAGCACACAAGTCACGATATTCTATTCATCCAGGGTCCGATAAGATGTACCAGGACCTCAAGGTTTTGTATTGGTGGCCGAACATGAAAGCTATTATTGCCACCTACGTGGGTAAGTGTTTGACCTGTGCCAGAGTCAAGGCAGAGTACCAGAAACCTTCGGGTCTACTTCAGCAGCCAGAGATACCCATGTGGAAATGGGAACAGATCGCTATGGATTTTGTTACGGGGTTACCTAGAACACAGGCTGGGAACGATACTATATGGGTGATTGTCGACCGTCTCACAAAGTCAGCACACTTCCTAGCGATCAAGGAGACAGATAAGTATTCGCAGCTCGCAGCAGTGTACCTTAAAGAGGTGGTTTCTAGGCACGGGGTGCCGACTTCTATTATTTCTGATCGAGATCCTCGTTTTACTTCGGAGTTATGGCAGGCTATGCATAAGTCGTTCGGCTCACGTCTCGATATGAGCACGGCCTATCACCCACAAACGGATGGTCAGAGTGAACGCACTATTCAGACGCTAGAGGATATGCTGCGGGCATGCGTTATTGATTTTGGGAGGGGATGGGAGAAGCACTTGCCGTTGGTAGAGTTTTCCTACAATAACAGCTACCACACCAGTATCAAAGCGGCACCATTTGAGGCACTGTATGGGAGGAAGTGTCGTTCACCTCTCTGCTGGGCGGAGGTGGGTGATAGTCAGATCACAGGTCCTGAGATGGTACTCGAAACTTCAGATATGATCGTGAAAATCAGAGAACGTATGGCAGCTGCTCGTGACCGCCAGAAGGCCTATGCGGACAAGCGTGCCAAAGAGGTAGTGTTTGACGCGAATGACCGAGTCATGCTGAAAGTCTCACCGTGGAAAGGGGTTGTACGATTTGGGAAACGTGGCAAGCTGAACCCACGTTATGTTGGGCCGTTTAAGGTTCTGGAGCGTATCGGTAAGGTGGCTTATAGGTTGGAGTTACCTACTGAGCTGGGTAATGTTCACGACGTATTTCATGTATCACAGTTGAAGAAGTGTTATGCTGACGACCCATTAGCGGTACCTTTTCAAGAGTTAAAGATCGACGACAAGCTACAGTTTGTTGAAGAACCCATCAAGATCATGGACCGTGAGGTCAAAGTGCGTAAACACAGTCGTATTCCCATTGTTAGAGTTCGTTGGAACTCAAGACGTGGACCGGAGTTCACGTGGGAGCGGGAGGATCAAATGAAGCTCAAGTATCCTCATCTTTTTCCTAACGATAAGTCTAAACCGGGTGAAACAAGTAAATTTCGGGACGAAATTCCCTTTCAAGTTGGGGATGATGTAACACCAGAGCAAAATCCGCAATGATCTTGATTTCCTCACTTCATCTCCTCGTGCTGCTTACTTGTCAAATTTCGGGACGAAATTTCTTTCAAGTTGGGGATGATGTGACAACCCAAACTTCCGAGGTCAGTAATGTTATTTATCAGATTCTAGTTTCTCGTTGTCCATCCCTCTTAATTGTGATTAAACGCGTGGTGCTAGCATTCCAATTTATCATTCGTACCTTTTGTGTTTGGGTCGCGTCTTAGTATACCTTTAGTTATAGGTGGGTCACGTTTATTTTATGCACACGACTCATACACATGGACTACCTTAGATTGCATCGCTCGAGCCCGACACCAACCGAAACCCAAACTAGACTCGTTTCAGCATCTAGATGTGCGGTTGGGCCTTGTAGAGCCCAATGGGCACTGATTTAGTGACCGGCCTATGGGGCTTAGATTATATCTACATGTAGTTACGTGCAATGATTCAAAACAATCATATCCCGAACCCTAGACTTCTCTAAGTCGTGCACGGCAGTTGTGAAGTTCAACCTCTTCCTGTTCGAGTTAACATCCTGATCAATCCGGTTCCGGTTAGTGTTGCCCAGCTATTGATTTCTTTTACCTGTGTAATAGTGAATGATTAAATGATAGAGTTATGTGATCGATGATTATGGTGTCCTAGTAATTGTGATTAGCATACTTATTGATCGCATTGGTTAAACAAAGTGTATGCATGTGAGATGCAGTCTACTAACTTATTTGGTCCAATTAGATTTAGTTACACATGTGAACTCTAAATTGAAACTGCACATTTGACCTTATCACATGCAATGATGTTGGCCATGTTAAATACAATTCTTTAGAAATAATCAACAACCTCTAATTACTTTGTCAGTATCACATGAATTGGTCTAATCAAATAATGGTTCTTCCAAGTTAATGGCTTATGTCAAGACAAAAGTTAAAGGTCCAATAGAGTTGTAGAATGGTGGGTGAGGACTAGATAGGGTTGGCTGATTTTGAAGGTGTAAATGGCGGCCCATGTGACCTTATCAAGGTTGTCTGCTAGTACTAGGTGGTTAATATAGTGTGATGCTGAATTATATGCTGAATGATTTGGTTCTAATAATAGTTGCTGAATCAAAGAATGATATAAAACTAACAAGGGTAATCGGCTGTAAAATGATTTGGAATAGAGTATCATCTAAATGGTTGTTAACCTTAGTTATAAAGAGGTCAAGCTAGGATGATTATAAACATATAAGGAATATGCATGAATGAATGGTGAAGTGATGATTGCTTATGACTGGTTATCGTAATAATTGGGTGTCGGAACTGTTGGGCAATTGAAGGTTAGTATATTTGTGTTATTTGAGTGGGTAAGGGTAATGGGTAATTGGTCTTCAGAACCACAAAATTAACGTTATGATCAACATAAATTTTGGGTTGGGTCAAACATGTGATTAGTTAATGGGCACCTCAGATGGGCCGAGGAGAATGGGCTGCATGGTTAAAGGCCCTCGCACAAACTAGGTAGTTGTTTGTCGTTTGGGGTTCTTTCGCGGGCTGGAACTTCTTGGGCCGTGTGCGAAAGTTGGGCAGTACGACGACAATGGGCCTGGGGTATTTAGGCCGGGTAAATGTTGGTGCACTTGTGTCTGTACTTTGTCTGTATTCGGTCTGTATGTAAACGATGTCCTAAATCAGTCTGTAAGTTGACCAAGTCGACTATCCTCCTAGTTTGACTTGGACAACATGATGTTGTCTGGATCGAAGGATAGCCTCGAAGGATACTGCTAATCCTTCGAGGTGCTCGAAAGATATGGTTCGACCATGGTTCAACCATTAGACATCGAAGGATGATCCTTCGATGTCCATGCTGATCCTTCGAGCTCCCTGTCATCGATAGATGATCCTTCGGACCATCTATCGATCCTTCGACCAAGACCTGCTATGTATGGGTATAAATACCCATGCAGTGTGTTAGTGTTAGATAGATGCACATTTGGAGAGTTAGAGAAACTCTGCTGGAAAACACACACACACACACTTTAGAGAGTTTGCAAACAGATTGTAAACCTTGTGCTTGTAACCGTAAACCTTCATACGTATTAATACAGTGGTGTTAATCGGTGAACTTTGTGTGTTCTTGTGTTTGTTCTTGCTTCATCCCGGTTTGCCTATTAGCTTGGATTCCGCACTCGCTAGTGGGTTAGTATAACAAGGTTTAGGTTTGTTCTCGATCCTCCGAGAAAAGGGACCTACAAGTGGTATCAGAGCTTGGCTCTTTACCTTGTTTAAAACCGGTTTGTTCAAGATTCTTGGTGTGTTTGGACACTTGGCTTAGCACCCGTTTTTGGTAGTTTTCTGCATAAAAACGCGTACTAAACCTATCGGGAGTGTTCGGGGTCGGTTTGGGTAACATAAAAACTGTTTTTGTGAAACTTTGATTTTTCCGGCCGTATTCCGATCATCTTTCCGGTGACTGGACTTGGGGATAAGATTGCCTTTTTGGGTAAACTTTTTGAAAGTCAAAAAGTTGGTGAAAAAGTTGTTGACAGAAACATCCTTTCTGCCGAAAGTTGGCTCACCAACCACATCAACTTTTCACCAACCTGTCGTACTTTGTGTCAGTGTGTCAGAGCTGTCGAAAGATATCCTTCGACATCGAAAGATATCCTTCGACATCTTTCGATCAAAGGCAGCTCGAAAGATAAGCATCCTTCGAGTAGTCTTTCGAAGTCTAAGGGTTATCCTTCGTAGTTGGAATCTTTTCGAAAGTTGGTTGTCCGAAAGATAAGGATACATCTCGAAAGATAAGGATCTTTCATTGTGAATCTTTCGAGATCAGTATTCGAAAGATATAGATCTTTCGAACTGAGAATCTTTCGTGATAATCAGTCGAAAGATAAGGATCTTTCATTGAGAATCTTTCGAAGGCTTTGCTCGAAACTCAACAGTAATCTTTCGATCACTGTTGATCCTTCGAACAAGTCTTGATCTTTCGATCAGATTGTTTCTTTCAATTGTTGTCTGTTTGTTGTTAACAGTTTGTGGTGTGTAGGTTATTTGTTAATTTTTGATCACTATGAGTTGCACAAGTCCTTGGGATTGGAGTACGGATCCACAACCAGATCTGAAACAGATGTCGATGGCTGAATATATGACGAGTGCCATTCCAAAACAACAACAATCAATAAGTTCATGTCAATGGGCTTTAGTATCCAACCAAAGTCAAAGTCTTCAGAATCTTCTGATAAGCGAAAGTGAAACAGGCAGTAACAATCGTCCACCAAAGCTGAACCACATGAACGATTTTCCGTCATGGAAAGGCCGCTTTCACACATATGTTCAAGGACAAAGCACCGACCTTTGGATGTGTTTTGTCAATGCATTCAACGAAAGTCTTGAAAGTAGAGCATCCACTTCAGAAGGTTACGCCAACATGCTTGAAAATGACAAGAAGGCTTATGAATTGGAGAAAAAGGCCTATGCCATACTTACTCAAGCACTCAACAAAGACATCTACCATCAGTTTTCATATTGCAAGACCACGAAAGCATTGTGGGATGCCTTAGTTGCTCGAGGAGAAGGCAATGCAGCTGCTCGAAAGTCTCGGCATGATTTGTTGAAGAAAGAATTTGAATCTTTTCAGTTCTTGGAAAACGAGACTCTGAATGATATGACCACACGTTTCTATCATTTGATTAGTGAAATGTGTGCTTATGGGGTGGCAGCTACTCAACAAGACATGGTGAATAGGTTTGCTGACGCCCTACCCCCAAAATGGAGTTCGTTTATTGAATTGTTGAAGCATACTAAAGCTCTAGATGAGATTAACATCTATGAGTTCATTCAGAAGCTGGAACATAAAAATGATGAAGAAATTAGGAAAGCAAGGCGTGCTCCAGCTCCTCAAAATACAGAAATGTATTTGCCTGGTTTTGGTCCTTCAGCTAGTTCTGTTCAGCAACCGAAGCTTCAAACTGCTTTTGTGTCCAATACGAGTTCCTTTCCATTTCCTCAATCAACAGCTGCTCCACCACAACCTCAATTCGATCCGAGGTCTTACATTCCTGTTCCAACACAGCCACAACCACAACCTCAACAACAACAACAGCAAGCTCACTATACAAGCAATCCTCAACCTCAATCCCAAAGTCATCACACAATCCGAGTCGACAACTCAAATCTTTCACACCTTAGTATTGAAGTTGCTAAGGAACATATGGAAATTATCAACACCATGGTCAGTGCTTACTGTGGTTTGGTAGCTGGTCAGCTTGGAAACATCAACATGACCAATGAAGATTATGATCAGATCGACAAGGAAGAAATGGAGTTGATGGATATTAAATGGGCTTTTGCTAGTGCGGTTAGAAGGGCAAAAGATTTCATGGCGAGAACTGGAAGAACTTCGTTGGAAGGAAAGAAAAACACGAAGTATGGGTTTGATATTAATGCCGTCACGTGCTTTAATTGTGGCGAGAAAGGGCACTTTAAACGTGAGTGCACTCGACCAACAAAACACGGCAATCACAACCCGTTCAGAAACCAGACTAATGCGAATGCCCAACAAGAAAACCGTGAACGGAGGATGGTGGCAGTGAATAACAATCAGGGACAGCCTGGAGCTACCAATCACAATCGGGCTTTGGCTGTTCAAGCTGATGAAGGATGTGACTGGTCAGTGCAGTTTGGTGAAGGTGATCAAGGAAGTGGAACTGCATTGTATGCTAAAGTCATCGAGCAGGTTCATAAAGAAGAATCTTCTGGGAGCGATGACAGTTCTGGTTATTCGGGCAGTTCGGATGAAGAAGGCTCTGTTTCTGGGGATAATCACTCAGAGCCTGATGTGAATGAAGAAGGAGATGATGATATACAGGAGCTACTGAATGAAGCTGATGAGCTTAAATGTCAGAAATCAATTCTGATTAGGAAGGCTGCTGCTACCTCAACGGAAATGGAAAAGCTATTCTCTGAAGATGGAGCTTTTTCTTTTCAAACTGCCTTTATGGCAAATGGTTCAGCCTCTACTAGTCAGGTAACTTCTGAACCTCCTGCTCCTAGTATTTGTAAATCATGTGCAGAGATGAAGCTTGAATCAGAAAAGCTTCATAGTCATAATCAGAATTTGGTTATTGAACTGTCAAAATGCCAAGAGGCAAACATGGCTTTAACCCGGAATGAAAAAGAATTTAAATCTGTAATAGAAACATTAAAGAAAAATGTGTCCGAGGTTAACAAAGTAGTTTACCACAAACAAGTAAGTATAAATGAGTACATTAACCTTGTGGAAGAAACTAAGAAGCAATTAGCCATTGCCCAATGCAAGCATGATGCGATCAAACAGAAATTGGATAGTTATTCTAACTCCCGATTTGTGCTTGATCACATCATAGACGTTCAACAACTGAAAGGTAACGTGAAAGGTGTAGGGTATAAGGCGTGTCCACCCCCTTTGATGGACAACTATACCAAGATGCCCGATGAAGAGGAAATGCCTCGGTATGAACCCAGTGTGCCTTTGAACTTTGAGGAATTTTCTACTGGCCTAGGGTTCAAATCGGACAGTTCTTCAAACACAGCCCCTAAGGAACAAGAAACTTCACCATCCATGAAACAAAGTCCTCCAATTATCGAGGACTATGAGACATCGGATGATGAATCAGATGTGGCTGTAAGTGATCAGGATAAATCACTTGGCAAGATGAAAGGAGTAGATATTCCACGAGAGAATCACATCCTTTGTGATCCTGATACTCCTGAGGTTCCATCTGTTAAAGAGCAAGTGATTGATCCTGTCAAGGTTGAAAAGAAGGCGGTGTCTACTGTTAAAAGCAGTAATGTGTTGTATACCTTGGTTGGAGATAGTAAAATCTATTCAGATCACGTTTTTCCAATTAAAAATGTAAATAAATCTTTGATTGATAAAGTCTTTGAAGACAATACAAACAAATTTTTGGGAAAAACTCTACCAGGAATTGTGGTAACACAATGTGATCCAATTCCTAAATCTGAAATTAGAAAACAGTTTAGGAATCATAAATCTTCAACCACTCTACAACCTAGTGCTTCTAAAGGTAAACAACCAATCAATCGAGCTCAAAAGCCTGAAACAACAAGAGCTCGAGTTCAAAAGAAAGAAAAGGATGTCAAGTTTGTGTCATCCAAGGGTACTGATAAGATTGAAACTTTTGAAAACAAATCTAATACAGATTTTGTAAAACAAGTCACAATCTTAAAACGAAACAGTGATAACAATTACACTCAACACACAAACGGGTGTGATGAAAAGGCTAGTACCTCTGGGTCCACGACCTCAACATCTGGTAGTCGATCAGGTTCTCCTAAGTCTGTTGAAAGGAGAACTTGTTTCAAATGTGGAGAAATTGGGCACATTATCAGAAATTGCCCAAATGCTCCAAAGAAGAAAATGGTTGAAAAAGCTTCACCTGAAACAGTTCACCCTCAACGTCGGTCAGTTTCACCTAAACAAGATAAACGAACTGTAAAAGAACAAGAAACTAAACAACGACGTAAGAACATAAAAACTGTTGAAAAAGCTTTAAAATCTGAAGTTAAAACAGTTCAGAAGGAACCAAGTGTGTCACAACCTGTTAAACCAGAATCTTCAAAAACTGGTAGGCACAGACAAACTTGGTTACCTAAGTCGGGTGACAATTCAGGGGGAGCAGTTGTTCTTGAAAATCATCAAGAGATAGAGCTTACGTATCGTGATGCCAAGGGACGACCCAAGACCACTAAGGCTTGGGTCCCCATTCTCAACTGATGTGTTTAATTGACATGTGCAGGATGTTCTAGGAGGAACTATTAATAGTCATTGGATTGTTGATAGTGGAGCATCCAGGCACATGACTGGCGACTTACGGCTCCTGTATGACGTGAGAAATATCAGAGGAGGGTATGTTGCCTTTGCGGGTGATAAAGGAGGGTACATCACTGGAGAAGGAAGTATCTCCAATGGCATCGTGTGCTTTGATAAGATCAATTATGTGAAGCAAATTGATCACAATCTTCTCAGTGTGTCGCAAATCTGCGATAAAAAGTTCTCAGTGATTTTTGATGATGCTGGCTGTTATGTGCTGAAGCCTGGATTCAAAATTCCACAAGAATGGGTTCTCTTATCGGCTCCGAGAGTTAATGATCTTTATATTCTCGATATGAGCCAAGCGATTACTACATCTGCACAAGTTACTTGTTTTGTCTCAAAAGCCACAGAAAAGGAGTCTATATCTTGGCACAGAAGAATGGGGCACATTCACTTGAGAAAGATGAACCATTTGGTGAAAAATAATCTTGTGAATGGTGTGCCTGTTAGAAGTTTTCATCTACAAGATATCTGTGTCTCTTGCCAAAAGGGGAAGCAAACGAAGAAGTCTCACCCTTTGAAGAAAATCAACACTGTCAGCATGCCTCTCGAACGTCTTCATATGGACCTTTTTGGACCTATGAAGCACAAGACAACGTTTGGTGATGCTTATTGTTTAGTAGTTACTGATGACTACTCTAGATTTTCTTGGGTATCTTTTATGGCACACAAGAGTGAAACTCCTGGCATCCTCAAGGATCTTCTTACAATGTTGGAGAATCTCTATACGTTGAAAGTGAAAAGGATCCGAAGCGACAATGGAACTGAATTCAAGAATCAAGTTATGGATGAGTTTTGTACTTCTAAAGGCATTCTTCATGAGTACAGTTCTCGTTATACTCCACAACAAAATGGTGTCGCTGAGAGGAAGAATCGAACTATTATTGAAACTGCAAGAACAATGTTAGTAGAGTCGGAACTCCCTATTCAATTCTGGGGAGAGGCTGTATCGGCTGCTTGCTACACGTTGAACAGAGTTCTTACAGTTAAGAGACATGGCAAGACTTGCTTCGAACTCCTTCAGAGAAGGAAACCGGATCTTTCTTACCTTGAACCGTTTGGTGCTCCTTGTACTATGATTGAGCCGGATGGAAAGTTTGGTGCACGAGCTATCGAGGGTTTCTTCCTTGGATATGCAACTCCGAATTTTCGTGTTTGGAATCTAGCTACCAAAAAGATTGAGCTATGGAGTGAAGTTAGGGTTCAAAGGTACACGAGTCCTGTTAGGGCTCCGGGTGATCCGTGGATGTTCGATTATGATGGGCTATTTGACTCCTTCAATCTGCCAACCTTTGACGAAGAATCAGCAGCGGCTCGAATGTTGTTGGAAAGTGACAACGCTGCTGTCTCGCCATTGGTTAGACCTATTGTTGTTGACCCTCAAGCTTCTACGTCAGTCAACAATATGGTTCAAAATGAGGTTTATGAAGATGCTGCTGATTATAATGACTCTTCTGAAGATGATGAATATCATGATGCAGCCGAAGGATCCTCAGCTCCAGCTGCTCCTGTTCAAGGTGCCTCTGGGGATACACCTCATACGCAGAATATAGATACTGCTGAAGGGAATGCATCCACTTCTAACCACATTCCTGGTGTGGAGTTGGTTGTTGATCTTAATCTGAACAATTTGGGTATCAATGCACGTGTGCCAGAAAATCCTGAAATGCGGATTCACGATACCCATCCCCAGCAGAATATCATAGGAGATGTCCATCGCGGGGTGCAGACGCGTAATCAGCTGAGAAACAACCGGAATGCTGGTTTGTATTCAGCTATAAGAGAGTCTGGTCAACAAAATGACTGGTCCTTCGCGTGTTATGTGTCACAAGAAGAACCAAAGTCGTGGAAAGAAGCATTGAAAGACAGTGCTTGGGTTGAGGCCATGCAGGAAGAATTACAGCAATTTCACAAGCTGGGTGTTTGGAAGCTTGTTGAAAAGCCTGAGAACTACAAGAAGATTGGCACTCGATGGGTCTTCAAATGCAAGAAAGACGACCGTGGAGTGGTTATTCGAAACAAAGCTCGTTTAGTCGTTCAAGGTTTTCGTCAGATAGAGGGGATCGACTACAACGAAGTCTATGCACCAGTTGCACGTCTGGAAGCTATTCGGATCTTTCTGGCTTATGCATCATTCAAAGGATTCAAAGTTTACCAGATGGACGTCAAAAGTGCATTTTTACATGGTGTGGTTGAAGAAGAGGTGTATGTCGAACAGCCTCCTGGTTTTGAAGATCCTGTCCATCCCGATCGGGTTTGGTTGCTCAACAAAGCTCTCTATGGTCTTCATCAAGCGCCACGAGCTTGGTATGCAACCTTATCTACATATCTGCTGGAGAACGGTTTTCGAAGAGGTCTTATCGATTGTACTCTCTTCATCAAAGAACAAGATGGAGATCTTCTTCTGGTTCAGGTATATGTTGATGATATTATTTTTGGTTCTACTAATGATGTTTTGTGTAGGAATTTCGAGCGCATCATGCAGGATAAGTTCGAGATGAGTGCTATGGGGGAAATGAATTTCTTTTTGGGCCTACAAGTGCAACAAACGGAGTCTGGGATATTCATCCATCAGACTAAATATGTTGGAGACATCTTGAGCCGATTCCAGATGTCCGATGCAACGCCCATTGGTACCCCACTGCCAACTAATCACGGAATTACTCCTGACTTGAAGGGTGAACCTGTTAGCCCTTCATACTATCGCGCGATGATCGGATCCCTTATGTACCTCACAGCATCCAGGCCAGATATAATGTACCCAACATGCCTACTTGCCAGATATCAAGTTAATCCGAAGGCCTCACATCTTGCAGCTGTCAAAAGGATTTTTCGTTATTTGAAGGCTTATCCAGACACCGGTCTGTGGTATCCTAGGGATGATAACTTTGACTTGGTCGCATTCAGTGATTCTGATTTTGGCGGATGTAAAATCGACGGCAAATCCACAACGGCTGGATGTCAGTTTTTAGGAAATCGCCTAGTCACATGGCAGTGCAAGAAGCAGACGTGTGTAGCTACATCAACATGCGAAGCTGAATACATTGCTGCCTCAAGTTGTTGTTCACAAGTTCTCTGGATCCAACAACAATTGCGGGACTACGGTTTTGAATTCCTAACTACTCCTATATACGTTGATAATTCTGCTGCTTTAGATATCACTAAAAATCCTGTGCAGCATTCAAAGACCAAACACATCGAAATCAAATATCACTTCATACGTGACTGCTTTGAGAAAAGGCTAATCGATGTTGTTAAGGTCCACACCGATGACCAACGTGCCGACTTATTTACCAAAGCCTTTGACAAATCTAGATTTGACTTCTTATTATTGGTAAACGGCATTAAGGTCAAGCAAGAGTAAACCAACATCGGAAAATCATTTTTGTAAATACCTTTGTGTTTTTAACTTTATCTTAGTTTGTTGATTTTAGGGGGAGTAAATCCAAAAATCGGAAAATACAAAAACATTGAAAAATTTCATAAACACAAAAACAATAGAAAAACAAAAATGAGTTTCCTGGCGAGCAAAAGAGAAAATGATAGTACATCAGTGGTCTATCCAAACCTCTTTAAACCTTAAATGCAAAACGATAAGCAGCTCTATATAAGATGTATCGGTAGGCTCACAATCATTTTAAAGTGTGCAGGGTGATATAAATCTTAATCGACTGAAGACCAGGTGGGAACCATTCATTGGCATATGGTCTTAGTACCGAAATTTCGTTTGATAGATTGCCGAGGTTCTGAGATATTCGGTCTTTATGCTGCTTATCATCTGGGTATCATGGTTGTATCTTTTACCGAAAAATAACGGGGACACAAGTCTAGATCTTCCATGATACTATACATACGTGTACATATTGCATACTGCATTCGACCTCAATAAGTGATAAACAATCACATGTCCAAATCAAATAAGTGATAAAATATCACATTTATCCGGGTGTCAAGTTCGTCTCTCTGCTGTACGGAAGTACTGACCTGTTCACGGACTTGCACCTGTGCCCTCATGCATACGAAAATCAAGTTCCTCATCAATAAGTGATTATATCACATAGGACTTGTTTTCAAATCAAAATAAGTGAGTATCTCACATTTTATACGGTCAAACAGATGATAATCGGTATACTCACCGGTAAGATGAACCCTCGTGCATACCTTGATACGGGAATGTGTCGTGATGTGGATGAACACCGGTCGGTAAGTATAAATCATACCTTAACGTATCCTCTAAACATGATTACATCTGATAAGTTGAGCTTAAGTGGACAACAATACCGATAATTGTTATAGGATGCTTATTTCAATGTTAATTAACTGAGCAACAAGAGTGTTTGGCATGACCGTACACTGATATGATTCTCTTACCCTCGAAACTCGCAAAAAGAATGTCTGTATATATTTACTTACTACTTAACTTTTATTGTTCTTCTTTTAAACAGTTTCGTCGTTTGGTGCATATCAGCACGACATTAGCGGTGATGTCGTTTGATAACACTCAAAGGATTTTAAATTGTTGTCTTTTACTTTCAAAAATACCAAAAAGATTTTAGGTGTGTTTTAATATAAACTTTATAAAAGCCAAAAAGATTTTATTTCTGCTTTATTTTCGATCGTACGATGTTGGAGCTCAAGTCTTCGTTGCCTGAAACCTGAACGAAAACCAAACTGACTAAATCTTCATAAACGGTCGAAATTTGCATGTTTTGAAAGTTAGAATTTAAAATTTGAAAAATTTATTAAACTTTCAAACTGTCGGACGGTGCTTGATTGTGACATGGTCATTCGTGTGTCATTTGCTTATACTATGTTCCAAGCAGTTGTTCTCATTACGCGTTTAGATTTCTTGCATGTGCAGATTCTAAAGGCTAGGAGAACATGGTCGATGACAAGCTTTGGAATGAAGACACGACGAGAAGGCACTCAAAAGATGAAGATGATTGAGTTGCCGCTGGCTATCATCAACACCACAAGGATCTCACTTCATAAAGTTAAAGTATTTCACGAGCATAACTCAAGGGGGAGCTTATGTTAAGGGGGAGTTTGTTAACACACTGCCTACATGATACGGGTAGTTTGTTGATACACTCTCTGCTTTCAAGACGTGAAGACTTTGAAGATCCTCCGACCATGAAGACTTGAAAGGACATCAGAGTTTTGGAAACTCGAAGACCAAAGACTGTCGAAGTTCGAGACAAGTCTACATCTATAGAAGATAAAGACAAGATAAAGACAAAGCTACAGCCAAGGGGGAGTTTGTTGGTGCACTTGTGTCTGTACTTTGTCTGTATTCGGTCTGTATGTAAACGATGTCCTAAATCAGTCTGTAAGTTGACCAAGTCGACTATCCTCCTAGTTTGACTTGGACAACATGATGTTGTCTGGATCGAAGGATAGCCTCGAAGGATACTGCTAATCCTTCGAGGTGCTCGAAAGATATGGTTCGACCATGGTTCAACCATTAGACATCGAAGGATGATCCTTCGATGTCCATGCTGATCCTTCGAGCTCCCTGTCATCGATAGATGATCCTTCGGACCATCTATCGATCCTTCGACCAAGACCTGCTATGTATGGGTATAAATACCCATGCAGTGTGTTAGTGTTAGATAGATGCACATTTGGAGAGTTAGAGAAACTCTGCTGGAAAACACACACACACACACTTTAGAGAGTTTGCAAACAGATTGTAAACCTTGTGCTTGTAACCGTAAACCTTCATACGTATTAATACAGTGGTGTTAATCGGTGAACTTTGTGTGTTCTTGTGTTTGTTCTTGCTTCATCCCGGTTTGCCTATTAGCTTGGATTCCGCACTCGCTAGTGGGTTAGTATAACAAGGTTTAGGTTTGTTCTCGATCCTCCGAGAAAAGGGACCTACAGTAAAGCGACTGAGTAACAACTGGACTGCATGTCAAACTGTTTAGGCTACACTCTTTTGAGTATAACGAGTTAAATGTTTAGGCTAAACTGAACAAGTATATGGCATGAATATACAATGTGGATATGCGTTGGTGTGAATACTTGTTACAAATTATGTGATAGTATGAGTTATACTTGTGACTACTTGTTAATTGTGCACAAAAGATTGTGATTTGTGTAAACGTGAAACTGACTATCACTGGTAATCATAATAGGATTTGATTGACCAACTGTAGACAAGCATTTAGCCTAACCGAGCAAACCAAAGGTGAGTTCACTACATTCGAGCATGCGTCCCAGTGGTTGGGGACAGTCAGTGGGTATCCCGTGGAGGGATAAGTCTTTTGGGTAAAAACGGGTATATTGGTTAATAATCTCACCTATCGTTCTTGTAAGTCCCTTATTATGTTACCTGGAGGGTAACGGGTATTAGTTGGTAACGCTACTTAGGTTTGGCACCCTCACACCGCTCCTAGAGAGGACGGTTGTGAACTAATGACCCAGTCGTGGCCCAGTACTAGATAGGAGTACGTGGGAAGGGCAGTCATGTATTTCAGGAGCCGTCTTGTTCGGAATTGAGATATTAACAATATTACTTGCATGTGTTATTGAACTGTTTTACATATAACTGGTAACAAACGTTTTCCAAACTGTGAACTCGCCAGCTTTGTCTGATACACTTGTTACATGCTCGCAGGTCGTTAGGTGATTGAAACAGGAGCTTGTTGGCTGGAAAGCAGGAGTGGTCATGGTCATGCTAAACACTTAATTATTACGCTTATTTAGTGTTTACTTTATGGTATCTTTACGCTTCTGCTGAACTTATGGTTTTGGATAACTTATGTTTGGGATTTCAGTATTATTAAATAATGGAACTTTATTTCAAACTTGTGATTCAATGTAATTGGTGGCTCATTGCTAGTCGTCACACGCCTAACAGGGACACTCCCTAGGTGGTAATTTGGGGGTGTGACATTTCGGCCACCTGTTACAGTACCGACGAAATCGCCTCCGCCAACCACAAGTGTAAACCTATCTCGCCGGTCCGTTTCGCTTACGGTTCGTCCAGTTGGAGCCGCAACAGAACTGCCGAACACCACTACCACGTTGATCGACTTTATGGTAAGCTTCATTAATGATTCGTTTGCCCTTCGTTTAGTAGTTTCAGACTGACCCACTTTCGTTTCATGAACCACTCTTAGGTTCTGTCAGTCGCTTCCGCTCATACCGACAGCCAATAAACTCCGAGACCCATCACGCACTCGCATTGTTCGTTCGTTGTCAAGCCGCAACCCTTTTTTTTCTTTCGTATCTAGCTTGGCGACCAAGGTAACAAAGTTAAACCCTCGCTAATTGTAGTTGTTTTGTTGTCCCTAAGTTATCTAAAATAACGTATCTATAACTATTAATTTCCTTTTGACAATCAAAATGGTCGAACTGAACATAACACAAATGTTTGCAAAAGATAAGAAAGTTGTCTGTTCGTTTTGATGTTGGTCAGCAAGTTCGGTTCTTTTTTAGTGAGTCCACACTTAATCACATCACTTATAATTATTATATAATTATTGAAACTAACAATTAAATATAGAACTAAATTGAGTTTTTAACTGAACATGATTTTAAACAATTTTCAGGTTCACTGAAGTGATAATGGTATGTGAGGGTTTCTTTCTTTTAATATTTAACCATGATAATATGTTTCTTTTAAATAATAATAAAAATGTAGGTTGGACTTCAACTCTAGAGCCTCAATTGAATCTGCAAGGTTTCCACAGTAAACATAAAAAATTTTCTAATATTAATAAAAAGGTAGAGAGGTTATTTTGAACCAAACAATTTATCATAATTGGTCCATATCTATATTGTAAAACAAAAGGCCATTAATTACGTATCTTGGCAAGTTTGTAAAGTACTTTTATACCAATACCTATCAATATATATAATTATATGTATAAACAAATCATAAAGTTTTCAAAACACAACTTTAATCCCAACTCATATATTTTAGGTCACCATATTATTCAAGAGAGACGCTAGTGTCACATTAGTTGGAAGCTACGGTTATTGTTATTTGCAAATTAAGGTACGGATTTTGTGGTCTCTTACTTTTAGCATAATATTGTTTTCTATTCTGATGGTGTGCGGATATTCGGTCCGTCACTCGTAGCGTAAAATGTTTACTCGCTTCATGATATCGTAGTTATTGAAAATCGTTATTTGAAATCGTTACATGAGACACCCATCGTCACCGTTCCATGATTCATTTTTACACGTGCCATATTGAATTATCGCCTATAGTATATGCATGCGATAGGATTACATTTTTTTAACTCATTCTCTCATGCTCCCATGAGTTTTATTATTTATTATTTTTCATTGGCTAGATGTGACACAGCCTTAGTGTATTGTTAGTGTATTTTGCTTTGACTTGAGTGAATCATTTTATTGACCTCAATACCCGAGCATATCCACCTATGGGGACATAGGGCGTCATCATAGGCACAGTTGACGTGCACCATCCGTGGCGGTGCGAAAGGCCCACGGCGTCTCTATATTGTATTGTGTGCTAAGTGATTTCACTTATTGATTATTGAGAGGTGTATGGATCGATCCTAGGAGTGAAAGTGTTAGTGTTAGTGGTAGTGGGATAGGTGTGAGTGCCCACATCCCCTCTACATAATGGTGCATTGGAACTGCAGCTAATGTACAAAGTGTTAGTGTTTATTGTTAGTGGCTCACATGGGTACTTCTAATATACCTTTATGGTATTCATCAGTGATCATTCAGCGTATTGTATTGTTGTATCGTTAAAGTGTTTATTGTATTGCTTCTATCATTTATGTGTTAGTGCTATTGTTTCTCCGTTACTGAGCAATTTTTGGCTCAACCGTTTCTTTTTGTTGTTTTCTTTTATTATGTCTTAAACAGGTACCTAGGGAAATCGGGGAAATGTGTGAAGAGTGATAATAAAAAGCTAGAGTTGGAACAAGGATTTTAATAAAACCTTATATTAAATAAATTTAGACACCTATGTTTTTTTTTCTATTGAGACCGTTATGCCATTTTGGGGATTTTTGTTTTTAACCCTATGGAATTTATGTTTCAATTAAGTTATTAATTATCTCTGATTACCGAATTGTGTAACACGTCAGCCCTAATTGGGGCGGGGTGTTACAAAAGGATTCGTGGCATGTGACTTTTCGTTGTCTACACTCTACGAAGACTTAAAGTCACCAATCATCAAAGGGTTCGTCATTCCTCCTTCTCATGATCGACGAAGACTTATTGCAACGAACCCTCTATATGTGGACGAAGAGTGACTGTTCGTTGGGATCACATATGACGAAGGATGATGTTGGCGAAGTCTCCATGTTGGACTGGACGAACCCTCTATGCATGGCGAACCCTTATGGTTCCTCACGAAGGGTCTCATCAACGAACCCTTAAAGAGTTCGTCCTTCTCCCTGCGACGAAGGCTCCTTTCTTTTGTGGACGAAGAGTCAAAGCCACGAAGAGTGACTCTTCGTTCGTTGGCCCAGTTAACCTTTCATGGAGGTGTTGCTTTTATTTGTCTATTTAAAAACGGCTTGCTGAAACAAAAAATAGGTACACGAAGAACACAGCGAGAGAATATACCAGTTAGAGTTTGTGAGATTTTCTTGTAAAAACAGTGTGTTGTAACTCTTCTGGAAGCTAATACAAGTGTGCTTAAACTTTGAAGCTTGTCTTGTATTTTCGTGTTCTTTGCTCGGTTTGCTTACCCGGTTGGATTCCGCACAACCGGGTGTGTTCGGTAACAACGATAAGGTTACTAGATCCTCCGCTAGTGGACCTACAAAGTCTGGCGGAGCTTGACCAAAAGTTTCGAGGGGGCGTAAAGTGATGGGACCCAAAAAAAATTTTCCTATCGTTATGTTTCGGGTCGGGTCGGGTTGGCTATTCGATTTAAGTCGGGTCAAATAATAATAGTTTCAAATAAAACAAAGTGTGTATTTACCAAACTACCCATTATTTATATACAAAGTTTATAAATATTTAGGTTATACAATTTAGGAAAAATAATCGGGGGTGATCCTATATACTTTTTAAATTTTTTGAACGAAAAATCGGAACTATACACTTCTAACCGAAACATTGGGGTGGACGGATGCACCCCCGGGCACCCACTATACTTCTCCAGTGATAATAACACATCATATCTTCAATTGGCAGGGGTATTGCGGATGAATACCGATCTGCTTCCATCTCCAATATCCCAACCCTCAATCCCTAAAACCCAATGTCACACAAGACTCACAGCTGACACTATAAGACATAGGGTTTCCTTGCATCGGCAGTCCGAAGAAAATTAAAATAAAATAATTAGAAGAAAAAAGAAAATGCATCAAAAGGCCTGTACAAGTGTCCATCTTTATCCCTCCACGGCTTGTGACAAAAATCAGCTGTTTTATTAAGATAAAAAAATATATTGCTGATTTCATTTATAAAATGGCTTCAGATTTTCCCTGTTCGTAAATTTCAATTCCATTTTGCTAGTTTTCAGTAGTGCTTCTTGCATAAGTAGGATTTAAAAACACTTATACCTGGTCTTCTTCCACATTATAACACATAAACCCGAAAGTTAAGTATATATACATACAAACACATAGTTTTGTGTTTATTCCTTACATACATTCTTCAACAACTTACCTATGGAATTTCAAAATAAATCCTTGCAGTTTGGGAGCTAATTTCCAACATGAAATTACAATAAATAGCAATGGATTTAGTAACAGAAATTGGTTCTTGCTTTAAGAATAATAATCCATTACTAATTTTGTTTTGTCAATTAATTTACAACGGAGTTCCGGCTATTTTTATAATATTATAAAAAAGCAGCAACTGCATTGGTAAATTTAGGTTGCATGTATTTTGCTTGTTTTCACTCTTCTTTTCAATAATAGGAACCATAGAATCAAGTATAAAAGTATATGAAAACAAGTTGTGTTTATTCTGTCATACACATATTAAACATGTCCTACCTACAAGGGCTTCCATACTAGATCACAAACGAAGTAATAGCATGTATACATACATTCTTCAACGAAGTCAAGCCATCTTCTTTTCCAGTAAGGATTGACACAGAGAAGTGCGATAAATCCCAAGATGAACACAAACCATGTGGAACCAAAACTTCCATAGAATGACGCCATGTCCATATTGTACCATTTCTCATGACTTCTTTCTTCATTGGTTGGTTGGATCATCAATGATTGAATCGTGCATTGATTCTCCAACGGTGGTCCACAGAGAAGAGGATTCCCTTTATAGCTCTCTTTGTTAAAAGTACTAAATTGTGCTTTCATTTCTGGTAGTCTGCCTGATAGATTGTTGTAAGAAACATTGAAAATAGCTAAAGTGTTTAGCTTAATTAGTTCCTGTGGAATGTTTCCAGACAAACTATTAAAAGAAAGGTCCAAACTCTCTATGTTGGCAAGGCTAGAGAAGTTAACTGGAATGGGTCCAGTTAGCATATTATGAGAGAGGTTGAGGACATGAATTCTGGTCAACAATCCTAGCTCTTCTGGGATATAACCTATTAGTTTATTACAAGATAGATCTAGTCCTGACATGATATCAAGAACGTTACCTTTATAGGCGTAGGAGAGAGTTTTTGTTGTGAACAAAACTTCATCTTGTAATCCTGATACCTCATATGGATGATCTATCATGCTAAACCAACTATTTCGAGGATTCCTATAGCTATATGAACTACTAGGACCAGAAAAATGATCAACATCTGTGAAAGCTTGATAACTTGGACGATTAATATTTTGTAGGCAACCGGGTATTGAACCAGAAAGGAAGTTACTAGATAGATCAAGTAAACTCACATTAGTTAACTGACACAACTGCTTTGGAATATTACCACTGAACTCATTTTTTCCCAAAAGAAGAATCCTAATATTTGACAATTCACCAAGAAATTTAGGAATCCTGCCAAACAATCTGTTGTTGCCAATGTCTAAAGTTAAAATATTGGTCAAATTACAGAAGGAATTGGGTATAGACCCAGTGAATGCGTTGGAACCCAAATGAAGATGCTTCAAACTTTCCGAAACTAAGCAGGATGGGATGGATCCTGAAAAGTGATTTTGTGAGATATCAAGAAAAGTGAATGAATTTGTTCCACAAGGAAACTGACCTCCCAACCTATTATTTCTCACCACAAGTTCAGACTCATAACTCATGTTGCTTATCCAACCAGGGATCGAACCAGTGAAAAAGTTGTTGCTAATATCCAAAAGGCTAGGCCCAGATAATATACTCCTTTTATCATCAAGGTCTCCAATTTTCCCAGAGAAGTAGTTGCTATCTAAGTGAAGGATACTAAGCCTAAGTTTGAAACTTAGGTTTCCAGAAAGTACCTCACCATGAAATATGTTATTTGATAGTTTTAATACCTCCAATCGAGTGAGGTTTGTGAACAATCCAAGTGGTACTTCTCCAGAAAACCTGTTTTGAGATAAATCCAATATCTCTAGTTCACTCAAATCACCTATTAAAGATGGGATAGGGCCCTCTAAATAATTCCCAGATAAATTCAAACGAATTATAGAGGGAAGGAACTTTTGTATGTCTTTAGAAATGGCACCTTTCATGAGATTTCCAGACATATCCAACCATCTTGTATTAGGATTCCTGTAAAACGGCTTAGAAAATACACCACCAAATGAGTTGTTCATTAGACTAAGAAATTCTAGCATTGTGTTATTTTTCATCAACCAAGTTGGAATATCTCCCTCCATTGAGTTATGCGACATGTCTAGTTTCTTTAACCTATGTTGGTGAAGTAGAAAGCTAGGAACAACACTTCCTTTATGCATGTTGATATTACAATTTGATAACGCAAGACCTTTCAACTGGAACATAGGATTCCAACCTCTAGGCTCTTCTGTTTCCACCTCGAACTTGTCATTATCACTTATGAATCCAACAACCTCAAGGTTTTTGAGATTGGAGAACGAGCTGAATGAGAAGGAACCTTCAAATTTGTTATGACTGAAATCCACATACTCGAGAGATGTAAGATTAGCAATCAGAGATGGCGGAAGTGTTCCTATGAATTGATTTGAAGAAATATCAAAGAACTTAAGAGACGATAGCATGTTGAAACATTCGGGCAGCTTTCCAGTGAACATGTTGCCTTGAAGATTCAATTCTTGAAGGTTCTTTAACTCACACAAACCTGTTAAAGAGAAAATTATGGTTCATAATTCAAGTGTAAAACTAACTTGCGCATGCATGGTTATTCAAATTTAGAAAGATTAACCATTGAGGAATGACAATATAACTAAAAGTGTGTAAGCATTTTGCTTTAGACAACTTACCATGATCGAGTAATGATCCATTCAGCTTATTGTTCGCAAATGAGACAACTTTAAGAGAAGATAATGCCTTTATTGTTGATGGGATGGTTCCAACAAAATAGTTTCCCTCCAAATCTAAGACCTCAAGATGGTGGAAAGATGCCAAAGCTATATTAAACAAAACAAGAGGTGATTATATATATATAGGTCACTAAAAATTATTAAAATTTTGTGACAAGTCAAGATACACTAGTACATAAGTTGGCAAAAGATGCCACATGATTTTTAAAAGATGCGGTTGGTAGGTTGCAACCGCATCTTTTGATTCATCTGATAAAGTCATGTAGTCATTTTGAAAAAAGAATCGCCCAAAAGATGCGGTTCTAATGTAAACGCATCTTTTGCATCTTTTCATATCGCCCAAAAGATGCGGTTCTAATGTAACCGCATCTTGTGCATCGTCATCATGCATTCATTTTGAAAAAGCATCGCCCAAAAAATGCGGTTCTAATGTAACCGCGTCATATGTATGAAAAATCAACAACAACATCTCTTTATAGAATTCAAAATTTTGATTTTTATGTTATTATATTCTTCCTTTAATAATACCTGAAACAATATACGGATAGATTTCAAAATTTGATCTGCATCTTCTTCCTTTAATATCTCAAACAAAGATTTCATATTTTTCATCATCCTTTTCCTTTAATACTTGAAGAAACAAAGGCTCATAAAATTTTTATCATCTTCCTCGTCTTATCTTATGTATACATTAGGTATTATTTCATTTATTGAAATTTTGTTTTAGTTTTATTGAATATATTTTGTTATATTTAGGTGAAGTTCGAATTTTACAAGTTTTTTTAGACATCGCATTCAATCATTAAGGAAAGGTATGAAATTTTAACTAGAAGGGGTAATCTTGACTCAAAGCCTTCTAAGTGGGTCAGTTTTGGTTGCTTTTAAAATTATATGGGTTGGTTTGGGTAATATATTTTAACTAAATGGGTCATTCGAAATTTCATCTTGTTATTTTCGGTTCAAAGCGGCTCGACAACATTAAAGAAATGGGTTGATGTGGGTTAGTGTCTTAAAGAAACGGGTTTTGGATCGGAACGGGTTCAGTTCAAATTGAGTTTCGGGTGGAGACGTGTTTCGGCACGACGCAGGTTTTGGATCAGAACGGGGTTGGTTCGGGTCGGGTTTCGGGCCGACACGGGTTTCTGCACGGGACGGGTTTCGGATCGCAACGGGTTTTGGGCCGACATGAGTTTCCGCACGAGACGAGTTTCGGGTCGGGACGAGTTTCGTACTGTTTCGACACGTACCTTTTTGACGTGAACTGTTTCGACCCGTACCGTTTCCACCAGTACCATTTCGAATTGAACCGGTTCGACGCGAACCGTTTCGACGCGAATCCTTTCGACGCGTACGGTTTCGACCCGTATCGTTTCGAATGGAACTGTTTCAACACGTACCGTTTCGACCACTACCGTTTCTGTAACAACCCGACTTTCCGAAGTCAAAGTAAAAGTAAAAGTCTGGATTTTATTCAGATCTGTCTTTTCTTGCTTAATTATTGCTTGTACTCTCGACGTTCGAAAATTAGCTTAGCTCTTTGTGATAAACGGTGTGTTAGTTAATGATATTTCAAACTGCGAATTACTACTAGCAGAAGTAACAATGCGATAAACGTAACTAAACGCTATACTACTAAACGTTATCCTACCATCGCAATCACAACGCTCATTGCAACGCAAACGAGAAACGCGAATTGGTTATTTATTTACCTGTATTACTTGTATGTGTACCTTACTTGCTTATCTGTGTGTAGGCTTATTTTAAAATGTGTGGTTTATCGCAAACGCAATCGCAACTTTATCACAACACAATCTCAACACAACTCGAAACACGGATTTAATTTACGCATTTTAGGTGTTAGGTAGTTATGTTATTTGTGTAACTATTGTTTAATACTATCGCATCGCGTACTCGCAACCCGCTTAAACGCAACGCTCAATGCACGAAACGAAAGATGGAAAACTAACGCGCACGCGCCGACCGAACGACCATTCGATCGAATGGACATCCGATCGGATGGCCATCCGATCGAGCGGTCGTCCGACCCCTTTAACTCTGCACCGCCTCTCACCCTTCACCTATAAATACCCCTCCTGTCACATCAACTGTTCATTGATGTGACAGCCTCCTCCGACCAGCGCACTCTCAGGCACTTCTCTCTCGATTTCTCGCGATCCTTGTAAGTTTTCACTCTAAATCTTGTACTTCTAACATCTCCACACACTTTCTCATCATCTACTCCAACAAATCTCACACTTTCACCATGAAATCCACTGATTTGAGCTGTTCTAAGGTGACGTCATCACGAGTTCCGATGAACACTGTTGAATGACCTCGTCTCGTCAAGAACGGTTCGGATCTAAAGGATTTCTACATGTTTTTACACTGAATTCGCCAAGATCTAAACAAGTATCAACTGTTTCAAACTTTACTTCAAACATTCTTCACTTTTATTCGAAAACCGATGGAATCCAGACTCGTTTAGGCTCTCTACTCATTCTCTAGTGGAGAACCGGTCTGAGAATGGATTTCTACCGGAGAGACGACCGATTCACGAGTTGAACAAGAAACTTCATCTTGAACAGTTGGGCCTGATCAAACGGGGTGGTACCCATCCGATCACCTGAACTAAACTTGGTACGATTTCCATTGTTTAACACGTCATCATACCGTCTCGGTTAAACCGCAAAAATTTTTAACTTAACTGGATTTACAAATTTCACAAAACATCAGGTTACGCGATCAGATAGCCGTCCGATCAGATGACCATCCGATCGAACGATTATTCGACCAGGTGACTTGTATCTTCAACATTTAAACAATTTCCAAACTTCAAAGAATATCAGTTTTCTATCGAACAGCCATCCGATGAACGGCCATCCGTCCGGATGACCATCTGATCGAATGACTTTATTATACTACAACGAAAACTTCAAAAGTTCAAACGTTTTTACAAACACACTCACACTCAGTCGAATGACTAGCCGACCGAATGGTCATCCGTCCAGATGACCATCCATCCGGACGGTCATCCGACCGACTCATCACCCGACCACTTATCGCCTAACGTACTACTTGTCACACCCCCAAAATCCACCTGCGGAGTATCACCGCTTGGGAGCGTGACTGACCAGGATCAAGCCACCAACCATATCGAACACAGTATTTAATAATAAAAATAGATAATGTAATTCATCACGACATGATTGATGTTCAAAACCAAACATTGTTTAAGTAGCGGAAGCTTGTAAGTAAACCCAACATAAATAGTAATGTATGAATTGTTATAAGTGTTTATTTAAGCATTCATAATCCATGCTCCACAACGACCTGCTCCTCCCTGTGCAAGCTCCATGTATCTAACGACCTGCAAGGCATGTAACAGAGGATCAACAACTAGTTGAGCGAGTTCACAGTTTATAGTTCAGTAATTGTAGTAGTATAGTAAGCCTTGTATTTGTTCGTTATGTCATGTATCGTATTAGTTCGTATCGCGGCCCTCTAGGCATGTATGCGAAGATTAAGTAAGGTTCTCAAGCATTCTAGACTAGGTATATTTGTATCGCGGCCACCCGGCACCTGTGCGAAGTTTAGCGTATAGTTCGCAGCCTTCCTAGGCATGTGTGCGAAGATCAGTCATAATATCGCGGCCAACCCTGGCGTGTATGCGAAGATCAGTTCAATTAGTATCACTAGTCTAGCAGTATCTTAACCAATCACCTTCCTCACCCGAGAATCATATCACTACGTTCCATTATAGATAAGTACCAGTAAATAATCAAATCCCATTCCCACCCTGGGAACCCCATGCCTTGGCTGTGTGAACTCACCTTGGTTTGCTCGGTATGCTAGGTTATGCACTCACAAGTAATCAGTCAAGTCCTATTGTATGCACGTGTAATAAATCAGTTTTTCGTTCGTAACAAATCTTGCACACAAATCTAATGTCACATTGTGTTTGGCAATTATTCATCATGCGACATTTAAGTAGTCAGTCAAATCCATATAGTTTCATACTTGACAGGATAAACAGGCAGTTAACATACTCTACCAGGTTAACACATTAACCAGGGTTACAGGCATATCTTAACAGATGAAATCATAAGTTAACATACAATACATGGCCTCATATTAATCATACGCAAAATAGACAGGGCCTTGCCTTTCTTAAAACTCAGACAAGTGTGTGTGTGTGGGGGGGGGGGTTTCCCCTGTTCAAAACTCGGACAGGACATGAGAGAACAAGTCACAAACTCGGACAAGTGTAATGGCCAAAAACTCGGACATCCCATGATATATTCATGAAACTCGGACACCTCATCTAGGGTTAAACATCGGACCACCCTACCAAGTGTTTAAAGGTCGGACATAAGGGTGAGGGGTAAGAAACTCGGACCTAGCAATCCTTACATGAAATTCGGACATTTGCTATATACAAAACTCGGACACTAGGTGTTGTGCTTACAAGTATTACAATAACCATTAAACAATTACCTTGAATGATTCTAGAGAGAAAGTGGAAACAAAAGTGATGAATGTCTTGCCAATGATGATGGTGATGATTGCTAGAGAGCCAAATAAATGAAAGTACGTGCTTGGATTCTTGTGAGAGGTTTAGTGAATGATTTAGGGTTAAGTATGATTTAGGTTTCACTAATAACTCTTTACACCCTTTATTATTATATTTTACAATAGTGCACCATCTCAATTAATTTCACAGTTTCACCACCCAGTTTATGCATTAGACAAGTCTTTCACAAATAACACATAACCAAGTATAATCACACAATACGATCCATTGTATCAAAACGTATACGATTCCATAGCAACTAATTGTGCAAATAAACAACTAAACAATAAATGAACGTGCAATAAATGCGAAATAGGAATCTTGGAAATTCGAGTTGTCACACTACTACACGTTGTTCGACTCTTACACTATCGTTCCCTATTCAGGCTAATCTCCAAGCGCTCCCTTCAATCCAAGGAAGGGTTTATTTACTAAACACGCTCTGTGAGTATACTCGAACCCATTTTCTACTAACGCACTTTGGGTGTTACATACGTTACCTATATCAAATCACATCAACACACAACGCAAACACTTTTAACGTTAACCGCTCTCGCATGCTATACGCGACTCGATGAATGCTTGTTTGTTATGTTTACACATTGATTACTGTCTACCTGCCTTAGCAACGATAGTACTATATTTTGGACTTAGCACCTGTGTATTCAGGGGTTGTTAAGGTTATTTACTTCACGTGTTCAGAGTGGTGAACATGTGTTGCGCACTCTACAACTCGCAGTCATTGGTGCTAACTTGGCCCAACCACCTCTAAGATCTTTTTAAGGTCTGCAGAGGGTTAAACACCACCACCCACCACCACCGTCCATCACCACCACCACCACCGTCCACCATCCAGCACCGTCCAATACCACCACCGTCCACCACCCACCACCGTTCATCACCACCGTCCATCACAACTAGCACCCACCACCGTCCACCGCCCACCATCGTCTACCACCCACCATCACCGTCCACCACCCACCACCGTTCATCACCACCACCGTCCACCACCCACCACCGTTCATCACCACCACCGTCCACCACCTACCATTGTCCACCACCACCCACCACCACCGTTTACAACCATCACCGTCCACCACCACCACCACCACCACCCACCACCACCGTCCGTACACTACCACAATTTATTTTAAAAACAAGTAAACGAGTGAATCTTGCGTAAGTGAACGGAAGCATGTTCTTAAAAAACAAACAGTCTTCTTCTTGCAGACTGCAGAGGTTTGGTCCACCTTTTTTCCTACAGATGTCTGCAGATGTGGTCCGCAGATTGCAGACATTTTACCTCTTAAAAAACAAACAACACCTAAGTGTGACATTAAAAAAATTCCCGTCTTGAAACTAGGGGTGCTAAACGGGCTGTGTTCGTGGGTTGGCGGGTTCAACCCGACCCGAACCCGAAAATTTTACACGTACCCGAACCCGAAAATCATATCATACATATGAACCCAAACACGACCCGAAGTTTCATGGGTTGACCTGAACACGACCTGTTTAACCCGAATTTTTTAATTTTTTTTTCTGAAATTTATATATTAAAATTACAATTTACTTAAAAACACAAATGTATATAATAATATCATATTTAAATTATAAAATCTTTGTTAATTTCTCTTTTTAAGTTATAATCAAGGCATAAATTACACACTCCATTAAATTTATAACATAAAATATATTGTAAAAATATATTATAATATAAATGTGTTAAACGGGTCAACCCGCCAACCTGATCAGGTTGACCAGAACCCTACCCGTTAACCTAAACGGGTTTGAGGGTTCAACCTGAAACTGACCCAAACCCTTTTAGACTAAAGCTAAACCTGCGAATTTTGTATTAGGTTCGTGTCGGGTTTTCTGATCATTTCAGAAATTCACAGCGCTACGTTAAACCCTTCAAAATTTTTGGTTTCCCTCCAATTCCCCTAATTAATTTCACCCCTAAATCTCTTTTCCCTCTCTTATCTTCATTCCCAACCGTCTCCCCCACCCCCAAATCCTCCACCACTAAATCTACTGGATCTGCTTTCTATTCTCTCTATCAATATTTCCAAATAATTGATCCACGATAGCACCACCATACCACCTATTTAATAAGGGCCTTCATTGTCGGTTAACAGATCCTCACTCACTACCCCTTCATTCTCGTTAAGAGCACATGCGAACGATAGGTTAAAGTGGATATAATCTTATGTGTTGGCTATTTTATTTGGTGCCTAATTATTGAAATTTTGTTTCTTGTGCAGGTTAGACCGCATATGGAATCACCATTAACTGTGTTTTCTTTTACATATTCAACATCTCTTTGATAAGGTAAATTCGATTTTTTATTTATGAAATATCTTTAATCTTTCCAAATTACATTGTTTCTCTGAGAACCGGACTCTCGAATGTTGTTTGCACCCTTATTATGCTTCACTGTTAATTTTTCCTTGAATCATAGAAATGTTGATATTTAACTAGTTGATGCTTTAATTTTATGATTGTTTTTTTTTTCAAAACTTATGATTATAGGGTGCAATTGACTCAACGTTGACATCTTTACAATGTTGTTGATAAATGCACACCAAGTGTTTGATGAAATGCATGGGTTCGATTTGCCTTTAACTAATAGTGAATGATGCAATATCAATGACATTTTTATTGCAGTCACAAAATTTGACTCAAAGCAGTGTGTTGATTGTAATTTGTAGCAATTTACAACGAATTATAGCAATTAAAAAAGCTGGTTTTAATTTGTATTTGTGTATTTAGGATTAGAAGAACATGTACCTGGTTATGAAAGTTCAAACAACAGCCAACAACACAATGATCAAACCAGCATCCAATGTTCGCAGGTAATTAATTGATAATGGTGTTTGTACAGGGACTGATTAAGTTAACATGCGTCTATATTAGATGGTTAACTGTAGTGCCACCAACAACCGGGCTCATGGGAATGCGGTTATATGTTGATAAAACATATGTGGGAGTTTGTTGAGACAATTCAACATGACTTTATTAATCGTGTAAGTGTATTTCATATATTTAAGATATATCATCCTTTTATTTATTTGTATACATTTAGATACTGTGTTTTGTTTGTTTTTCAGAAATGGAATACACAAGAGAAGACTTTGGGTGAGGAAATTGAATCTATGGTCGTAGACTTAATGGAGCATTAGATTAAGGAGGTGTTTGGGGTTCGGACATGAAATCCGTAAAGGTGTCTCAAGGTTAGCTCAAATTCCACCATTTAATGTTCATTTATATCTAACGGGACAGCAAAAAAATTGCTTTTAGTACAAAGATATGTATTGATACACAATGATCTTTCCATTTTTAAAGCCTTTTCTTACGGTTCCTAATGTATATAATATATATTTCCATATCCATAATTGTTGTTTAATGTCTTCATTTGGTAATTGCAGGAACTGAGTGAGGTTGTTTTTGCACATGATAAACAGATATTTGTCAAAAGCCATCAGCGAGGTACAATAATATTAACCACGTGTAATACATACCGTACCATGTATCAGTTTAGTCTCTTAATGACATGTTTTTGCAATGTATTTCGTGTTGCTATACGGTTGAAATTTGATTTTCATAGGGCCATCTACAACCTCAACACTGTTTGGGTTAGTATAACGAACTTTTCTTCTCTACAATTCCGGTTGCAAGCATGGAAAGACGTTGGTTTGGGTTAAAAGTATGAAGACACCGGTCGGTTCAGGAAGTTATTGTATATCACTTTCATCTTTAGAGTTATATGTATTGTTGTGTTACAGGAAAACTTTTGTCATATTGTGTTATTTTGAAACCTTTGTATTTTATATTCTTGGGTTGTATTATATTCGTTCTAATTAATTTTGTTTTTTCTAAATTTTATTTTATTTTTTAGACAATTTGTTAATCATGGGAATTTATTGGAAATTTTTTATAAAATTTCTCGAAAATTATATATATATTATTACTCTAAATGCCAACAAATGCGGTTCTAGAACCCCATCTATTGAGTATATTAGGAATAATTTTTTTGTTAATATATCAAAAAATGCGGTTCTAGAACCGCATCTCTAGAGAATATTATGGAAACTTAGTTTTTTGTTAATATGTCAAAAGATGCGGTTCTATCAAAAAATGCGGTTCTAGAACCACATCTCTTGGAACCGCATCTCATGACATATAGGCAAAAGATGCCTTGCCATAAGATGCGGGTCTAAAACCGCATCTCATAGCCAATTTAACCGCATCTTTTGATCAAATCTGTACTAGTGATAATTTCGAACTCAATGTTATTAATATGTTGGTAGTTGGTAACCATATAACATAGTTTATATATCGACTTTCTATTTACATTTTTTAAATTCTGAATAGATTGTGATACAATAAGGCCACCATTAAAGTGAAAAAGAAGTAAAGTGTAAAAAAGTTTCAAATAATGAAAAAAAAATGAAAGTTAAAGGACTTTGAAGTTTGAAGGCTTATTGGCATGAAACTATAAATGAGGGTAAGCATTGAAACGAGTTGCTAGAAAAATATATTAGGACATTATTTTGGTTGATCAAATTAGAATGATTCTTTCTTATTGGTACACCAATCGCCTTCAATGGTTGTAGTTCCTCCTTCACAATAGACATAACATAGTTCTATGCTATAGTTTGAACAAAATGTGAGGTGTGTAATACAATGATTGAATGATGTAAAATGCATTGCCTTGTATAGGCAGAGAAAACAATCTACACAAAATTCATGTATAACTGTTGGTGCACTTGTGTCTGTACTTTGTCTGTATTCGGTCTGTATGTAAACGATGTCCTAAGTCTGTAAGTTGACTAAGTCAACCATCCTCCGGATTGACTTGGTCAAACAGTTAGAAAGATAAGTGTCTGTCTCGAAGGATAGCCTCGAAGGATACTGTTGATCCTTCGAGGTGCTCGAAAGATATGGTTCGACCATTAGTCCTCGAAGGATGATCCTTCGAGGTACATGTTGATCATTCGAGCTTGTTGTCATCGATAGATGATCCTTCGGACCATCTATCGGATCCTTCGGAAAGGACCTGCTGTGTATGGGTATATATACTCATGCAGTGTGTTAGTGTTAGATAGATGCACACATAGAGAGTTAGAGAAACTCTGCTGAAAAACTCACACACACACACACTTTAGAGAGTTTGCAAACAGATTGTAAACATTGTGCTTGTAACCGTAAACCTTCATACGTATTAATACAGTGGTGTTAATCGGTGAACTTTGTGTGTTCTTGTGTTTGTTCTTGCTTCATCCCGGTTTGCCTACTAGCTTGGATTCCGCACTCGCTAGTGGGTTAGTATAACAAGGTTTAGGTTGTTCTCGATCCTCCGAGAAAAGGGACCTACAAGTGGTATCAGAGCCTCGCTCTTTACCTTGTTTAAAACCGGTTTGTTCGAGTTCTTTGGTGTGTTTGGACACTTGGTTTAGCACTCGTTTTTGGTAGTTTCCTTGCATTTTGAAACTGAAAAACGGCTACTAAACCTATCGGGAGTGTTCGGGGTCGGTTTGGGTAACATAAAAATCATTTTTGTGAAACTTTGAACTTTCCGGCCATACTTCCGGTTTGTCTCCGGTGACTGAACTTGAGGATAAGGTTGCCTATTTTGGTAAAATTTTTGAAAGTCAAATTGTTTGGTGAAAAGTAGTTGGCAGACCATCCTTTCAGCCGAAAGTACCTCACCAACCTATCACCTTTCTCACCAACCTGTCCTTTCGTGTCAGTGTGTCAGTAAGCTTTCGAAGGATATCTTTCGATTTCGAAAGATCATCTTTCGATTGGAGACAGCTCGAAAGATTAGCATCCTTCGAGTAGTCTTTCGAAGTCTGAGAAGTATCCTTCGTAGTTGGAATCTTTTCGAAAGTTGGTTGTCCGAAAGATAAGGATTCATCTCGAAAGATAAGGATCTTTCATTGTGAATCTTTCGAGATCAGTATTCGAAAGATATAGATCTTTCGAACTGTGAATCTTTCGTGATAATCAGTCGAAAGATAAGGATCTTTCATTAAGAATCTTTCGAAGACTTTGCTCGAAACTCAACAGTAATCTTTCGATCACTGTTGATCCTTCGAACAAGTCTTGATCTTTCGATCAGATTGTATCTTTCAGATTGTTGTCTGTTTGTTGTTAACAGTTTGTGGTGTGTAGGTTATTTGTTAATTTTTGATCAAAATGAGTTGCACAAGTCCTTGGGATTGGAGTACGGATCCACAACCAGATCTGAAACAGATGTCGATGGCTGAATATATGACGAGTGCCATACCTAAACAACAACAGTCAATAAGTTCATGTCAATGGGCTTTGGTATCCAATCAAAGTCAAAGTCTTCAGAATCTTCTGATTAGTGAGAGTGAAACAGGCAGTAACAATCGTCCACCAAAGCTGAACCACATGAACGACTTTCCGTCATGGAAAGGCCGCTTTCACACATATGTTCAAGGACAAAGCACCGACCTTTGGATGTGTTTTGTCAATGCATTCAATGAAAGCCTTGAAAGTAGAGCATCCACTTCAGAAGGTTACGCCAACATGCTTGAAAATGACAAGAAGGCTTATGAATTGGAGAAAAAGGCCTATGCCACACTTACTCAAGCACTCAACAAAGACATCTACCATCAGTTTTCATATTGCAAGACCACGAAAGCATTGTGGGATGCCTTAGTTGCTAGAGGAGAAGGCAATGCAGCTGCTCGAAAATCTCGGCATGATTTGTTGAAGAAAGAGTTTGAATCCTTTCAGTTTTTGGAAAACGAGACTCTGAATGATATGACCACACGTTTCTATCATTTGATTAGTGAAATGTGTGCTTATGGGGTGGCAGCTACTCAACAAGACATGGTGAATAGGTTTGCTGACGCCCTACCCCCAAAATGGAGTTCGTTTATTGAGTTGTTGAAGCATACTAAAGCTCTAGATGAAATCAACATCTACGAGTTCATTCAGAAGCTGGAACATAAAAATGATGAAGAAATTAGGAAAGCAAGGCGTGCTCCAGCTCCTCAGAATACAGAAATGTATCTTCCAGGATTCGATGCTTTGGCAAGATCCGCTGCAGCTCAGCAACAGCAACCTAAGCTGCAGACTGCATTTGTGTCCAATACAAGTTCAAGTTCATTTCCATTTCCTCAATCAACAGCTGCTCCACCACAACCTCAATTCGATCCGAGGTCTTACATTCCTGTTCCAACACAGCCACAACCACAACCTCAACAACAACAACAGCAAGCTCACTATACAAGCAATCCTCAACCTCAATCCCAAAGTCATCACACAATCCGAGTCGACAACTCAAATCTCTCACACCTTAGCATTGAAGTTGCTAAAGAACATATGGAGATTATCAACACCATGGTCAGTGCATACTGCTGTTTGGTAGCTGGTCAGCTTGGAAACATCAACATGACCAATGAAGATTATGATCAGATCGACAAGGAAGAAATGGAGTTGATGGATATTAAATGGGCTTTTGCTAGTGCGGTTAGAAGGGCAAAAGATTTCATGGCACGAACTGCAAGAACTTCGTTGGAAGGAAAGAAAAACACGAAGTATGGGTTTGATATTAATGCCGTCACGTGCTTTAACTGTGGCGAGAAAGGGCACTTTAAACGTGAGTGCACTCGACCAACAAAACACGGCAATCACAACCCTTTCAGAAACCAGACGAATGTGAATGCCCAACAAGAAAACCGTGAACGGAGGATGGTGGCAGTGAACAACAATCAGGGACAGCCTGGAACTGCAAATCACAATCGGGCTTTGGCTGTTCAAGCTGATGAAGGCTGTGACTGGTCAGTGCAGTTTGGTGAAGGTGATCAGGGAAGTGGAACTGCTTTGTACGCTAAAGTCATCGAGCAGGTTCATAAAGAAGAATCTTCTAGAAGTGATGACAGTTCTGGTTATTCTGGAAGTTCAGATGAAGAAGGCTCTGTTTCTGGGGATAATCACTCAGAGCCTGATGAGGAGGAAGAAGGTGAAGATATTCAGGATCTTCTGAATGAAGCTGATGAGCTTAAATGTCAGAAATCAATTCTGATTAGGAAGGCTGCTGCTACATCAACGGAAATGGAAAAACTGTTTTCTGAAGATGGAGCTTTTTCTTTTCAAACTGCCTTTATGGCAAATGGTTCAGCCTCTACTAGTCAGGTAACTTCTGAACCTCCTGCTCCTAGTATTTGTAAATCATGTGCAGATATGAAGCTTGAATCAGAAAAGCTTCATAGTCATAATCAGAATTTGGTTATTGAACTGTCAAAATGCCAAGAGGCAAACATGGCTTTAACCCGGAATGAAAAAGAATTTAAATCTGTAATAGAAACATTAAAGAAAAATGTGTCCGAGGTTAACAAAGTAGTTTACCACAAACAAGTAAGTATAAACGAATACATTAACCTTGTGGAAGAAACTAAGAAGCAATTAGCCATTGCCCAATGCAAGCATGATGCGATCAAACAGAAATTGGATAGTTATTCTAACTCTTAATTTGTGCTTGATCACATAATTGACGTTCAACAACTGAAAGGGAACGTGAAAGGAGTTGGGTATAAGGCATGTCCACCTCCTTTGATGAGCAACTATACCAAGATGCCTGATGAAGAAGAAATGCCTCGGTATGAACCCAGTGTGCCTTTGAACTTTGAGGAATTTTCTACTGGCCTAGGGTTCAAACCGGAGAATTCTGAAAATACATCCACAAAGCAACAGGAAGCTTCAACATCCGTGAAACAAAGTCCTCCAATCATCGAGGACTGTGAGTCATCGGATGATGAACCGGAATTGGATGTAGGTGATCAGGATAAATCACTTAGCAAGATGAAAGGAGTAGTCATTCCACCAGAGAATCACATCCTTTGTGATCCTGATACTCCTGATGTTCCATCTGTTAAGGAGCAAGTGATTGATCCTGTCAAAGTTGATAAAACAGGTGTGTCTACTGTTAAAAGCAGTAATGTGTTGTACACTTTGGTTGGAGATAATAAAATCTACTCAGATCATGTTTTTCCAATTAAAAATGTAAATAAATCTTTGATTGACAAAGTCTTTGAAGACAATACAAACAAATTTTTGGGAAAAACACTTCCGGGAATTGTGGTAACACAATGTGATCCAATTCCTAAGGCTGAGATTAGGAAACAGTTTGGTAATCAAAAATCTCCAACCACTCGACAACCTACTGCTTCTAAGGGTAAACAACCTCAACGAGCTCCAAAGCCAAAGGCTAAAGTTGAATCAAAAGGAGCTCGTTACATGAAGAAAGGAAAAGATGTTAAATTTGTAGCATCAAAAGGTACTGATAAAATTGAGACTTTTGAAAACAAATCAAACAATGATTTTGTGCAACAAGTCAAAATTTTGAAACGTAACAGTGATAACAATTACACCCAACATACAAATGGGTGTGATGAACGAGCAAGTACCTCAGGTTCTACAGGTTCAACATCTGTCAGTCGATCAAGCTCTCCTAAGTTTGTTGAAAGGAGAACTTGTTTCAAATGTGGGAAGGTTGGGCACATCATTAAGGATTGCACCAACTTGCCCAAACCAAATTTCGTTGAGCGAGCCCCATCTGAACAGTCTCACCCACAACGTCGTCCTGTTCCTCCAAAACATGATAAACGAACTGTTAAAGAACAAGAAACAAAACAACGACGTCATAACATTAAAACTGTTGAAAAGGCTTTGAAATCTGAAGTCAAAACAGTTAAAAGGAAACCTAGTTTGTCACAACCTTTAAAATCAGAAACTGTACATAATACACAATCTGGTAAACAAAAACAAGCTAGGAGACCTAAAAGGGGTGCTAGTTCAGGGGGAGTAAATGTGTTTGAAAACCATCAGCAAATCGAGCTCATTATTCGAGATGCTCAGGGACGACCCAAGACCACTAAGGCTTGGGTCCCCATCCTCAACTAATGTGTTCGAATGACATGTGCAGGATGTTCTAGGAGGAACTATTAATAGTCATTGGATTGTTGATAGTGGAGCATCCAGGCACATGACTGGCGACTTACGGCTCCTGTATGACGTGAGAAATATAAGAGGAGGGTATGTTGCCTTTGCGGGTGATAAAGGTGGGTACATCACTAGAGAAGGAAGTATCTCCAATGGTATCGTGTGCTTTGATAAGATCAATTATGTGAAGCAAATTGATCACAATCTTCTCAGTGTGTCGCAAATCTGCGATAAAAAGTTCTCAGTGATTTTTGATGATGCTGGCTGCTATGTGCTGAAACCTGGATTCAAAATTCCACAAGAATGGATTATCTTATCGGCTCCGAGAGTTAATGATCTTTATATTCTCGACATGAGCCAAGCGATTACTACATCTGCACAAGTCACTTGCTTTGTCTCGAAAGCCACAGAAAAGGAGTCTATATCTTGGCACAGAAGAATGGGACACATTCACTTGAGAAAGATGAACCATTTGGTGAAAAACAATCTTGTGAATGGTGTGCCTGTGAGAAGTTTTCATCTACAAGATATCTGTGTCTCGTGCCAAAAAGGGAAGCAAACAAAGAAGTCTCACCCTTTGAAGAAAATCAACACTGTCAGCATGCCTCTCGAACGTCTTCATATGGACCTTTTTGGACCTATGAAGCACAAGACAACGTTTGGTGATGCCTATTGTTTAGTAGTTACTGATGACTACTCTAGATTTTCTTGGGTATCCTTTATGGCACACAAGAGTGAAACTCCTGGCATCCTCAAGGATCTTCTTACAATGTTGGAGAATCTCTATACGTTGAAAGTGAAAAGGATCCGAAGCGACAATGGAACTGAATTCAAGAATCAAGTTATGGATGAGTTTTGTACTTCTAAAGGCATTCTTCATGAGTACAGTTCTCGTTATACTCCACAACAAAATGGTGTCGCTGAGAGGAAGAATCGAACTATTATCGAAACTGCAAGGACAATGTTAGTAGAGTCGGAACTCCCTATTCAATTCTGGGGAGAGGCTGTATCAGCTGCTTGCTACACGTTGAACAGAGTTCTTACAGTTAAGAGACATGGCAAGACTTGCTTCGAACTCCTTCAGAGAAGGAAACCGGATCTTTCTTACCTTGAACCGTTTGGTGCTCCTTGTACTATGATTGAGCCGGATGGAAAGTTTGGTGCAAGAGCTATCGAGGGTTTCTTCCTTGGATATGCTACTCCGAATTTTCGTGTTTGGAATCTAGCTACCAAAAAGATTGAGCTATGGAGCGAAGTTAGGGTTCAAAGGTACACGAGTTCTGTTAGGGCTCCGGGTGATCCGTGGATGTTCGATTATGATGGGCTATTTGACTCCTTCAATCTGCCAACCTTTGACGAAGAATCAGCAGCGGCTCGGATGTTGTTGGAAAGTGACAACGCTGCTGTCTCGCCTTTGGTTAGACCTATTGTGGTTGACCCTCAAGCTTCTTCGTCAGTCAACAATATGGTTCAAAATGAGGTTTATGAAGATGCTGCTGACTATAATGACTCTTCTGAAGATGATGAATATCATGATGCAGCCGAAGGATCTTCAGCTCCAGCTGCTCCTGTTCAAGGTGCTTCTGTAGATACACCTCATACGCAGAATATAGATACTGCTGAAGGGAATGCATCCACCTCTACCCACATTCCAGGTGTGGAGCTGGTTGTTGATCTTAATTTGAATAATTTGGGTATCAATGCTCGTGTACCGGATAATCCTGAAATGAGGATTCACGATACCCATCCCCAGCAGAATATCATAGGAGATGTCCATCGCGGTGTGCAGACGCGTAATCAGCTAAGAAACAACCGGAATGCTGGTTTGTATTCAGCTATAAGAGAATCTGGTCAACAAAATGACTGGTCCTTCGCGTGTTACGTGTCACAAGAAGAACCAAAGTCGTGGAAAGAAGCATTGAAAGATAGTGCTTGGGTTGAAGCCATGCAGGAAGAATTACAGCAATTTCACAAGCTGGGTGTTTGGAAGCTTGTTGAAAAGCCTGAGAACTACAAGAAGATTGGCACTCGATGGGTCTTCAAATGCAAGAAAGACGACCGTGGAGTGGTTATTCGGAACAAAGCTCGTTTAGTCGTTCAAGGTTTTCGTCAGATAGAGGGGATCGACTACAACGAAGTCTATGCACCAGTTGCACGTCTGGAAGCTATTCGGATCTTTCTGGCTTATGCCTCATTCAAAGGATTCAAAGTTTACCAGATGGACGTCAAAAGTGCATTTCTACATGGTGTGGTTGAAGAAGAGGTATATGTCGAACAGCCTCCAGGTTTTGAAGATCCTGTTCATCCCGATCGGGTTTGGTTGCTCAACAAAGCTCTCTATGGTCTTCATCAAGCGCCACGAGCTTGGTATGCAACCTTATCTACATATCTGCTGGAGAACGGTTTTCGAAGAGGTCTTATCGATTGTACTCTCTTTATCAAAGAACAAGATGGAGATCTTCTTCTGGTACAGGTATATGTTGATGATATTATTTTTGGTTCTACTAATGATGTTTTGTGTAGGAATTTCGAGCGCATCATGCAGGATAAGTTCGAGATGAGTGCTATGGGGGAAATGAATTTCTTTTTGGGCCTACAAGTGCAACAAACAGAGTCTGGGATATTCATCCATCAGACTAAATATGTTGGAGACATCTTGAGCCGGTTCCAGATGTCCGATGCAACGCCCATTGGTACCCCACTGCCAACTAATCACGGAATAACTCCTGACTTGAAGGGTGAACCTGTTAGCCCTTCATACTATCGCGCGATGATCGGATCCCTTATGTACCTTACAGCATCAAGGCCAGATATAATGTACCCAACGTGCCTGCTTGCCAGATATCAAGTCAACCCGAAGGCCTCACATCTTGCAGCTGTCAAAAGGATTTTTCGTTATTTGAAGGCTTACCCCGACACCGGTCTGTGGTATCCTAGGGATAATAACTTTGACTTGGTCGCATTCAGTGATTCTGATTTTGGCGGATGTAAAATCGACGGCAAATCCACAACTGCTGGATGTCAGTTTTTAGGAAATCGCCTAGTCACATGGCAGTGCAAGAAGCAGACGTGTGTCGCTACATCAACATGCGAAGCTGAATACATTGCTGCCTCAAGTTGTTGTTCACAAGTTCTTTGGATCCAACAACAATTGCGGGACTACGGTTTTGAATTCCTAACTACTCCTATTTATGTTGATAATTCTGCTGCTTTAGATATCACTAAAAATCCTGTGCAGCATTCAAAGACCAAACACATCGAAATCAAATATCACTTCATACGTGATTGCTTTGAGAAAAGGCTAATCGATGTTGTTAAGGTCCACACCGATGACCAACGTGCCGACTTATTTACCAAAGCTTTTGACAAATCTAGATTTGACTTCTTATTATTGGTAAATGGCATTAAGGTCAAGCAAGAGTAAAACCAACATCGGAAAATCATTTTTGTAAATATCTTTGTGTGTTTTTAAATTTATCTTAGTTTGTTGATTTTAGGGGGAGTAAATTCAAAAATCGGAAAATACAAAAACACCGAAAAATTTCAAAAACACAAAAACAATAGAAAAACAAAAATGAGTTTCCTGGCGAGCAAAAGAGAAAATGATAGTACATCAGTGGTCTATCCAAACCTCTTTAAACCTTAAATGCAAAACGATAAGCAGCTCTATATAAGATGTATCGGTAGGCTCACAATCATTTTAAAGTGTGCAGGGTGATATAAATCTTAATCGACTGAAGACCAGGTGGGAACCATTCATTGGCATATGGTCTCAGTACCGAAATTTCGTTTGATAGATTGCCGAGGTTCTGAGATATTCGGTCTTTATGCTGCTTATCATCTGGGTATCATGGTTGTATCTTTTACCGAAAAATAACGGGGACGCAAGTCTAGATCTTCCATGATACTATACATACGTGTACATATTACATACTGCATTCGACCTCAATAAGTGATAAACAATCACATGTCCAAAACAAATAAGTGATAAAAATATCACATTTATCCGGGTGTCAAGTTCGTCTCTCTGCTGTACGGAAGTACTGACCTGTTCACGGACTTGCACCTGTGCCCTCATGCATACGAAAATCAAGTTCCTCATCAATAAGTGATTATATCACATAGGACTTGTTTTCAAATCAAAATAAGTGAGTATCTCACAATTTATACGGTCAAACAGATGATAATCGGTATACTCACCGGTAAGATGAACTCTCGTGCATACCTTGATACGGGAATGTGTCGTGATGTGGATGAACACCGGTCGGTAAGTATAAATCATACCTTAACGTATCTCCTCGCCATGATTACATCTGATAAGTTGAGCTTAAGTGGACAACAATACCGATAATTGTTATAGGATGCTTATCTTAATATTAACTAACTGAACAACAAGAGTGTTTTGGCATGACCGTACACTGATATGATTCTCTTACCCTCGAAACTCGCAAAAAGAATGTCTGTATATATTTATTTACTGCTTAATTTTTAGTATGTTTCTTTTAAACAGTTTCGTCGTTTGGTGCATATCAGCACGACATTAGCGGTGATGTCGTTTGATAACACTCAAAGGATATTAAAATTGTTTCCTTTTAATTTCAAAAATACCAAAAAGATTTTAGGCTTGTTTTAATATAAACTTTATAAAAGCCAAAAAGATTTTATTTCTGTTTTATTTTCGATCGTACGATGTTGGAGCTCAAGTCTTCGTTGCCTGAAACCTGAACGAAAACCGAATTGACTAAATCTTCATAAACGGTCGAAATTTGCAAGTTTTGAAAGTTAAAGGCTAAAATTGACAAATTTATTAAACTTTCAAACTGTCGGACGGTGTTTGATTATCACATGGTCATTCGTGTGTCATTTGTTTATACTATATTCCAAGCAGTTGTTCTCATTACGCGTTTAGATTTCTTGTATGTGCAGATTCTAAAGGCTAGGAGAACATGGTCGATGACAAGCTCTGGAATGAAGACACGACGAGAAGGCGCTCAAAAGATGAAGATGATCGAGTTGCCGCTGGCCATCATCAACACCACAAGGATCTCACTTCATAAAGATAAAGTCCTTTCACGAGCATAACTCAAGGGGGAGCTTATGTTAAGGGGGAGTTTGTCAACACACTTCCTACACGATACGGGTAGTTTGTTGATACACTCTCTGCTTTCAAGACGTGAAGACTTTGAAGATCCTCCGACCATGAAGACTTGAAAGGACATCAGAGTTTTGGGAACTCGAAGACCAAAGACCGTCAATGTTCAAGACGGGTCTACATCTATAGAAGATCAAGACAAGATAAAGACAAAGCTACAGCCAAGGGGGAGTTTGTTGGTGCACTTGTGTCTGTACTTTGTCTGTATTCGGTCTGTATGTAAACGATGTCCTAAGTCTGTAAGTTGACTAAGTCAACCATCCTCCGGATTGACTTGGTCAAACAGTTAGAAAGATAAGTGTCTGTCTCGAAGGATAGCCTCGAAGGATACTGTTGATCCTTCGAGGTGCTCGAAAGATATGGTTCGACCATTAGTCCTCGAAGGATGATCCTTCGAGGTACATGTTGATCATTCGAGCTTGTTGTCATCGATAGATGATCCTTCGGACCATCTATCGGATCCTTCGGAAAGGACCTGCTGTGTATGGGTATATATACTCATGCAGTGTGTTAGTGTTAGATAGATGCACACATAGAGAGTTAGAGAAACTCTGCTGAAAAACTCACACACACACACACTTTAGAGAGTTTGCAAACAGATTGTAAACATTGTGCTTGTAACCGTAAACCTTCATACGTATTAATACAGTGGTGTTAATCGGTGAACTTTGTGTGTTCTTGTGTTTGTTCTTGCTTCATCCCGGTTTGCCTACTAGCTTGGATTCCGCACTCGCTAGTGGGTTAGTATAACAAGGTTTAGGTTGTTCTCGATCCTCCGAGAAAAGGGACCTACAATAACAAAATGTGTAATAACCTTTACACATAATGATCATAATACTCTTCCCCTGTACACATAGAGACAAATGTACCATTGTCTAACATGCCTATTTAAGCGTAACAGGTATAACAATGTGAAACTTGGACCTAAGAATGTCAAAATGAGCGGATGACAACCATTTTGTCAAAGTACCAACTAACTAAGAACAAGTGTAGGCATATTGAACAGTGAGAGTCCACGCTAAAACCATATATTCAATAAATATAGATTGATCAAAAGGTGTTTCGTGCATTGATGAAACAATAGATTGACTGCTAAATACGTGGCACAAAGATTGTCACAGCAAAGAGTAGGTGGACATGAGATAGGAAGCTAAAACTCATGTGAAACATACATAATCTAGCGAATCTCCACTGCCGTGTGACCCAACCGATAAGGTTGAGTCCAAGAAATTGTAGTAACAGGTAGTGGATCAACGATTCAAGGCATCCAACCTAGTTCACATCAAAATAAGCAAACCATGTGAGATATAACCTCTAAGGTACATCAAAATACTATTGACTAAACCTTAGTAACGATCAATAGGTTTGTACAGAAACTAAGAAACTTTGTTGACCACATCTCCCATCCCTAGGCAAATCAGGACAATATACTATAAAGCGTCGACAGTGTTCTAATATAGTAATGGATCCTCCAAAGGAATAATAGAATACCAAGAAAGTTTTGGACAAAGGAAATATATACAAAGGTAGATAAAGGTCGGTAGTAAGTAAGCCTAGTCTAATGTGTAATGGATCAAATAAGTAGCACTACTTGTAGTTTGTACTCCTATAAAATAAGATTAGGTGTCTATGTCCTTGAGCTCAAATTGGGAATATAAAAGTTCAATAAAATGTGTAACAAAGCGGGAGGAGCTTACGATAATAATGATGTCATCAACATATATGTAAGAAAGTAAGAAAGTAAGAAAGTTGATGTACCAAACTTAGTAATTTTGTAAAAGTTGTTTAGAGCACAATGCATGTAAGCCACACACAAAGTAAGTAACTTTCCAAGTGACATGAGACTTTGCGCGTGTGCAAAATGACATGAATTTAAGTGTTTTGTTCATGAGTATAAATAGGTAGCCCTGAGTGTGTTTTGTAGCTTTTGCTCATTTTTTATAAGTAAGGCTATCTTGCAATACAAAAGATAAATTATTTACTTGATGTGTGTTTTGTGCTTTTATTCTATTCGGATTATATACAATTGTATTATGCCTGTTGTATGCAACTAGTCATGATCAGATTCGTAAAAGATCCAATCTAAGGACTTACAATTGGTATCAAAGTCTTTGTCCTCATTTTTGTGAAGATTTCGAGTATGTATTTTCTGATCATGTTACAAGCAATTTAAAGCAAATTTGAAGAAAAATCAAGCAAAATGATGTTTGATGATTCCAGTTTGACGTGAATCAATTTGGGTTCCAATTTATTATCTCATTCTTTTAGATCATTAGATTTTTTTATTTTCAAATTTTGCAAAATTCGGAGTCAAGATGGAGTTTTTGATGACTTTGAGGTGCTACTGTGTGGTTTCGGTTAGAAGATGTTCCCGCCAATATTCATATGTTTGAATACTTGTGAGGTAGTTAACGCAAGCACAATCAAAGTAAGGATTATAAATTATGCAGGAGTTTGCGCGATAGTTACATGCATGAACATCAGGATTACACCTACAATCTCTTAAATTATGCTTGTAGTTTAGTACGCACAATAATTTAAAACCTACATCGTGTGTTGTTACTTTGAGCGAACGTAAACTACCATGCACATTCTTGTTCAAGTTTTAGTTTGCCCACAAGGGAAGAGGCAACATGCTGATAAGTCTATCGTTGTTGGTGGAAATGCCGGTAAAGGAGAAGGTGGTGAAGGTGAAAGCAATCAATAAATACAATGATGACTAATGATATCGTGAACGCTTTGCATGTGGATATATTCGGTCGCTTCATAATAGTTAAAAGGCTAAATTACTTTTTGAGTCCATGTGTTTTATAGGTTTCAACTAGTTGAGTCCAAAAGCAAAAAGTTTAACGATCTGAGTCCCTATAAGCAATTTCTTTAACCATTTGAGTCCAAATTTATAACACGGTTAGAATTTTTTTGTTAAGTATTGTTAAATGACAAAAATACCCTTATAGTTAAAAAATAAAATAATAAATGCCCCTATATTAAAAAATAGAAAAATAAATACCCCTAAACTAACACTGCACTCGGTCTCTTTCTCTCAAAACAACCACTACCATAACCATCATACACCACCATAACCATCATACACCTCCTCACCTGCAACCATACACTACCATCACATTAGAGCATCGTCGGACAACCATCAAAGCCCCACCTTCGGCACCATCATCACCATCAAAGCCCCACCTTCGACACCATCATCACCATCAAAACCCTCTTATCCAAGCTCCATCTCCGGCTGCGAAATACTCCTCTCGAGCAACGATTCCCAGCCGTAAGGGTATCCACAAGCAATGGAGAACAGAGAAAGGAAGAAGCCTCCTCTCCAATTTGAACGTCAACACAACAATTCCAGATGTGGCGAACCCTAACTCTGTGGAGAAGTCAATTTCTGATGATTCAGAGGTCTCACAATAACCACCGAGTGCTACTGTGCCTATAGATGTTGAATCATTTCCTGCGGATGTTTATACGGTGGTAGGAGACCGACTCGGTCTCATTTGATGAAGCGTTTCTTGCCATTAACCAAGGTAAGACTCAAGTTGTAAACCCTTTTACCCCTTCTAAATCCACCTGTACGATGAATGTTCGCGCTTAAATCAACCGACCTCAACAACGCACATGCTCCAATCTCGTGAGGAACCAGACCAGTAAACTTGTTCTTTCTGAGATTAATTTCCCTGAGGTTATACAAACCTTTGATATCCTTCGGGATCTCACCTTCGGTGGTGGCAGTGGGGCGGTGGTGTTTATATATATTATATGTTAAAAGTTTATGCATTAAAGACTTGTTCCTTGTACTTATGTGCATATAAGACTTGTACTTTGTGTTTAGATGACCAAATTACCCTCATAGTTAACAGATTTGGTGGATGAGTTAGAAATTTGGACTCAAATGGTTAAAGAAAATGCTTATGGGGACTCAGGTCATTGAACTTTTTGCTTTTGGACTCAACTAGTTAAAACCCATAAAACACATGGACTCAAAAGGTAATTTACCCTAGTTAAAAACAAAGGGAGCTACATTATGGTGTCATCGAATATAAAGTTTGGGTAGTTTTTGAAGTAGATCATGGCTTTGAATGGCACCATGATCAAGGTTGAGCTTGTTTCATTAAAGCTAACGCTATGTTTTCTTACCCGTGTTAAGGAGAAAGTGAGGAGTTTCCTTTAGCTACCAACCCATACAAATGAGATTAACCTCTTGATCGATCGATCTATTGGATCGAAGTACAATGGGCTTGATTGAAATGTGAGATCAGCCCAAGACTAAAGCCTTAAAGACGACCAAGGAAAGGAACAATGGTTTTTACGTGGTTTGGGTGCCTATTTTGGAACTTTCTCAACACGACAATTTGCACCTCTAAACCTACTCCTACTTATCGTGACGTCCTTATTCAAGTTGAAACACATGAACTTTTTCTCTGCTCGCTTCATGGACCTGCCTCACCTACTGTTGCTTTTTACTCCCAAACTCAACGGACCGTCCCACATACCCGCGGCCATGGACATCGACCTTTTCGTGGTTCATCTTCTCTTGGTAAGGGTCGTGGTACACAATCTCTACATTGCCAATTATGTCGTTTAGATGGTCACCATGCGAACTCTTGTCCAAGTCTTGTTGATTATGCTCGTCGTCCTATCAATTGTCCAATGGATCTAACCAAAGACTTCTATGCCCAATGTCATGTAACCTCCTCGGGACCCCAATTGGGCCACCGAAACGGGTGTAAGTGACCATACGATACTCCTACCTACTAACTTTCCAACTCATGCTACCTACACAGGTGATAACAAGGTTACTTTTGGCAATGGTACCCTACCCATCACACACATTGTCACACAAATATTTCTAATGACATACCTTTAAAAGACATTTTGGTAGTTCCACAACTCACCAGAAATTTACTATCTATAAGCAAGCTGACTAGTGATAATCATTTGGATGAGTTATTTTCACAACCATATTTTTACATTTAGGACCGCACAACAAAACTGGTGGTGGCCTAAGGGTGTTGTGAAGACAGACTCTATGTGTTGCACACAGGTCCTAATGCTATGTCTTCAGTTTCCATGAATCCATTTAAAGATTATTTTGAACTTTGGCACTCTCATTTGGGCCATGTATACGTTCATATGATTTTGTCTTTAAATAAACATGGACACTTACAACTTACATCTATTTTACCTAAACCGTTTACATTTTATGATAATGAAAGTCGTGCATATCACCCTTTAGATTTGATCCATTTTGATCTGTGGGGACCATCTCCGGTGACATCCGTAGAAAATTATCACTATTATGCAATTTTTGTTTCCGCGGTTTACTTGGCTATACCCTCTAAAATAAAAGTATGAATTCTACACAAATTTTGCACTTTCAAGGAAAATTGAAGTATTTCAAAGTGATGGAAGCACGTAATTTTTAAGTCGAACAGTAAAACAATTACTTGATGAAAATGGCTTGTTTCATCGCGTCTCTTGTCCATACAAGCAACACAAGAATCATCATATTATTGAAATAGGCTTGGCATTACTTTTTAATAGTGGTGTTTCACCGTCTTGTCTTATTGGGTGCATGCTTTTGTAATGTGGTATATATTAAAAATCGTCTTCCCACCAAGGTGTTGGATGGTATGTCACTGTTTAAACTTCAACTTTTTACCCAACCGGCATACAACAATTTTCAGGTCTTCGGTTGTCGTGTTTATCCAAACTTCGCAATTACTTGGCACATAAGTTGGCACCACGCAGTTACCATATATATTAATTGGTTATTGCATTCCATATAAAGGGTTTAAGCCAATGAAGCCCAGCTCAGCTGGGTGGAGGTGTGAGGGTTTTACCCTCTGGTCACGGGTTCGATCCCGGGCTAGAACGGTTTTCCCGCACGGGTGAGCTAAGGGGTCGACTACCAGCCGGTCGAAAGCTGGTGTGGGCTGGACCTTAGGGGGGGCCCGGGGGTCGATCCCGGGGGGCGGAGGTACTTCGTCTAGGTGTGTTCCGCTGAGCCATTCAAAAAAAATATAAAGGGTTTAAATGCCTTAACCCGATGACCATTATCATACATGCTCGTTTTGATGAGAATTCCTTACAATTCAAGGGGGATACATATCCGTCTAACCTATTGCTTCTCCCATGGCATACGTACACACAAAATATATTCCCTTCTACCCTCAAGCCCACCCCACACTCTAAGCCACATAAACGGCCCCACCAAAATTTATTCACCTCCTACACCTTGTCCCCAAAGCCCCGACACACCTTTACCCAAATCTCACCCCATTCCAGCCGAATCCATCACCAATCCAGCCCCATATAATCCTACCAACACCGAAATCACTCGGCCTAAACACTTTCCCATACTGAAGCCCAACCAACTCATGTTTCGCCTCCCGTTGACACCGCCACACCGGCCCACACTATACCACACAAGCTAAATCAATTGCGGCCCAAAATGACTCCATCATATCTTCTTAAGATCACACACAAACTAAACTCCAACCTCCAGTTACCATCCAAACCGAGTCTCCTCTATCTTCCGGTACCTTAGCCCCTTCACACTATATGATCACCCATGCCAGGGTGGTTATCTTTAAAACTAGACATACGAAAAATCTTGCTCATGTATACTCTAATAATTATATTTTTCTAGCACTAAACCCAAGGGATTTAAGTCTACTCTCTAATACCCGCATTCGCCTGATGCCATGAATAAGGAACTAACAACGCTTCAAAATGATTATACATTGATGTTTGTAACTCAACCAAAATCACATAATGTAATTGGATCCAAATGGTTGTTTCGAACTAAGTACATGTATAATGGATTTGTTGAAAGATATAAAGCTCTCCTTGTGACACGGGGATTTAGTCAAATGCCTGGACTAGATTACTCTCACATTTTTAGTCCTGTTGTCAAATCTTCCACCATACGCGTGGTCCTCTCTCTCTCTCTCTCTCTCTCTCTCTCTCTCTCTCTCTCTCTCTCTCTCTCTCTCTCTCTCTCTCTCTCTGATTCATAACTGAAAATTACATCAATTGGATGTGAATAATGCCTTTCTTCACGGACATATCAATATCAATGAATGCATATTTATGAACAACCACTAGGCTTTGAAAATCCTCACTTTCCTGACCACGTGTGCTTACTAAAAAAAGGTTGTTTATGGTCTCAAGCAAGCTCCCTAGGCCTAATTTCACAAGCTTGGTTCCTTTATTACTAATGAATGGTTTCATGTATAGTAAGGCGGATCCCTCTCTCTTCATATACAAGCGAGAATCTTGCATTACGTATCTCCTTGTCTATGTAGATGACTTGGTTTTAACAGATAATCAGGAAAGCACCATGACACACTTTACCAGTCTCCTACATAAAGAATTTGCCATCAAAGACTTAGGTGACCATAGCCGATTCCATGGAATTGAAGTTGTTCACACAGTTGATGGTCTCTTTTTGAGTCTACACTTTAAGAATGTTAAGCACATTCTTCGGTATACTAAAGGCACCGTGGAATAGGGTCTGACATTTTCTAAATATGCATCCACTACCATCCTTGGTTTTTTAGATGCTGACTAGGCTCGTTGTATAGGCACTTGCCGCTCCACCTATGGCTCTTCTATTTTCTTGGGTGGAAATCTTGTGTCACGAAGCGCTAAGGGAACCTATTGTTGCCCGCTCAAGCTGTGAATTCGAATAACATGACATGGCTAACATAGCTGCTGAAATCATTTGGATCAACAACTTGCTTAGTGACTTACATGCTCTCCCGCCTGACCGACCGACCGACCTTACTTTGTGACAACAAAATCGCCCTATTCTTAACCCAAAATCCAGACTCTCACAAACATATTGACCTGGATTACCACTTTGTTCGTGAGCTTGTTACTTCTAGGAAATTGTTCACTTGTTTGTTCCAACCAAGCTCACGTTGCGGGTATTTTTACCAAGAGCCTCCCACGTTCACAGTTCGAGTTTTTCCATAATCGCCTTTGTCTTCGCTCGCCAATATCCGCTTGAAGGGAGATGTTAGACAACCACAACCCTTTTGTTTTCTTTTGCCTATATTTTTACATTTAGTGCACAATTATTATTATTAGGAGATATATGTGCTCTTATTCAAAAAATTGTTAAAGAAGAACGGCATGAAACAGTTTCAATGTAACCGTTCCTTCGATCAATCGATGTGACATTTTCTTGGCACCGCTTCCATTGGTATTTAAACATGAATAATCTATAAACTAATTAATGTCAGTCGCATACTTTGTATTTTTAATATCATCTGCAAAAGCAAAGTTTGTTCTTTTCTTCAATCTCCTATTTCAATTCAAATCTTGTTCAGTTTGTTTTTCTTGTGTTATTGTTGGATCATGAAACCCAATCCGAAATCGATTCTAGAATGCCACTGTGCAACAAAGCTTAGTTTGCTCACAAGATCCAACACCATATAAACGAGTAACCTTATATTGCTTTGAGAGCCGGAATATTTGATACGTTAGGCTAAAGTTTGAACTAATGAATTTTAGAAACCCTATAGTTTTTAGGACTAAGGTAATATGATGTTTCCAACTTAAATAGTTTTCACCATTTTACTTGAGGGAAACAAAGATTGAGATGTTTGTAACAAAAAAGGAATTGAACTTAAATCACTTGATGAACTACATGTTGACATTTTTTGCGTTGAAATGGGACAAGTAAAAACAATAAAAGAAAAGGAAAATATATGAGACATTGTATGTTCTATCTTCTGGATTAAAACATAAGTGACAACCTCTACATATGCCAGTTGAAAAAAGCAGCAACAATTAACAAAGATGTAGCCTATTGTAACAAACATATAGACTGCAGTATACCCCGTTAGCATAACATGAAAACTGTAAGAAAAGGGGAGTGGCTGAAAATGTAAACTGCTTTAATAGAAATATTAATTCTTTGAGTTTTGTCTTACTGTAGGTTGTTATATGAAAGACTTTCATCTTAGGAGTCCTAGATCAATTATGTTAATCCTCTTCATACCTATGATATATTCGCGTTGCTAGGTTTTGGTAACGATTTGAGAAAATTATGAGGTTCTGTATTCTTAATGTCTGGCCTATGTGAATTCAGATTTTTAAACATGTATCAACCACTTGTACTGTACGTAGTGTTAAGGCAGTTCTAAAGCACATACGAAAAATAAATTTCCTTGTGGAATAAAAAAATAAAACTAAAAAGGGCTTACCTGCCATTGGTAATGTTCCATTGAAATTATTCTGGTTCAACATGAGGACTTCCAAGTCAGGTAAATTAGGGAGTTCTGAATTATATAAATAGACAAATCACGTAATTGAATCAATATACTAGAAAAAAAAAAAAAAAAAAAACAAATAGTTAGTAGAACTAGAAATTTGAAGGATGCAATTGGGTGAAATTATTCTTATTGAACTAAATTTAGCAATCATCATGGATGCTCCAATAGCATCACCCGCCCAACCAAATTAACTACTTAACACCATTAAGTTACTGTTAGTTATGGTAACACTGCTTACGGTTATCGTTAGATTGTGCCTATAAATACCCCCACTACCTATCATTTGTAACTTAAGATTTTATTATCAAGTTTTTTTAACAGCTAAATGTTACACTATTGATCTTCTACTCCTTATTCAGTTCTCTAAAATTGGTATGAACAATCAATTTCAATCCCGAAGAACCGTGGATGGCCGTATATAATCAAGTCAAACATCAGTTGAACTATCAATCGATATATATCAGCGAAGGACCATCTGAATCGAGGTTGTTCAATTCAATATAATTCCCGAATGACCGTGAAATCATCATCAAAATTCAAAAAACAGAGACGGAAAGGACTGCCGTGAACATTAAATTCAAAATAGAACAAATAATATTGAACATACCTTTGGGCAAAGGACTGCCGTCAAATCGGATTCCAAAGAAGAAACAGAGACACTTGCAAACAAATTTGTTCTAGCCGATACCTTGAAGGACTAAGGCAGCCTTAGTAGTCAAGAACAAATAGGTGAAAAAGACAAGTCAGAGTGAGACCAAAGGACAGTCGTTTATGAAGAAGGGGGATCTGTGTCAAATTTCCACAAGTTATACGGTTTGGCCAATCCGTATAATGACGATTCTTGAAACAAACGGATTATGAGAAGAAATTAAATCCACTCCTAAAGGAAAGACGCTAAGTGTTAAACACATCAAAGTTTTTGGATGCACCGCTTATATGAAAGTACGAAAACCATTTATATCTATTCATCTACCAAAACCACAAACATAGGAAGTGAAACAACAGCTTCTCAAGTAGAAAAAAAGTGTTTAAAATATTCATGAAAATGACTTTGCACAAGTCGTTGCACAAGTTGCAAGAATGGAAACTATAATACAACTTCTGGCACTTGCAACAAGAGAAAGGTGAGAAATACATCATGTAGATGTAAATTCTACATTTTTAAATGAAGAATTGAAGGAAGAACTATATGTAAATCAACCAGAAGGATTTGTAAAGAAAGGAAAATAAAATAATGTTTACAAGCTATCAAAAGCATTTAAGAGGTTATGAGAAGCACCTAGAGCATGGAATGTGAAACTAGAAAAAACCTTAAGGTTTTAGGTTTTTCAAAGCGTCCACAAGAACAAGAAATCTACAAGGAAAACAAGTCAAAACTAACTATTGGAGTTTATATAGATGACTTACTAGTTACGAGAAAAAAACAAGAAAGACATCATCCACTTAAAGAAGGAAATGAAGAATGTGTTTGATATGAGCAACATGGGATTATTAATTTACTAGTTGGGTATTAATGCCACAAAAGATTCAAGGGGAATGGCAATCAATCAAATTAAGGAGATATGCTGCCAAGATTCTACAAAAGGCAAACATAAATGATTACAATCCTACAGGGTACCCAATGAAACTAGGAGTAAAAACGTCAATGTTTGAAAAGAGTGAACCGACAAATGAAACAAAATATAGAAGGATAACTAGAAGTCTGGGCTATCTTAATCATAGAAGACCAGACATAATTTCGTTGTTGGAATTTTTAAGTAAATACATGTCAGCACCAAAGAAGGAACATATGAAAGCCTCCAAGTAGTTACTAAGATATGTAGATGGAATACTAAACTATGGAATCACTTACAATGAAAATGGCAGCACGTCTCTTATTGATACAATGACAACACGTTGATGATAGATGTTAGAAACCGAGTTTCTTTGTTTGCAAAAAAGTATTGATTATCACAAAAATATTCACAAACTGGGAGTTATCATCAACGAATATTTTTCATTAATCTTCAAGATTCAAATGTTTTACAACTCGATTGACTCTACAAATTCCCCCTCAGCTGATCACACAAACAAATCAGTTCGTACAAGAGAAAATATGAGTGTGTGTGATAAATAGATCACTAACAGGTGTGATCTATTTATAAAAGTACGAAAGTTCTGTTCAGCGATCAGCTGACGTCACCCTGATATATCTAACATTTCTAACAGAAAGTATTCTCTGAAGTGTGCAAACATCTAAGCAAATCTTATCATCTGATCTAGGATATACTAAACACTGTTGAAATAAAGTACTGTTACATTGAGAAAGTACTGTCTAGCCGATCCTCTGTTACAGTTGTCCAAACATTTGTTTGTCCTCACAGATGTTTGGTCATCTGCATCAGACCTTTGCTTGATCATAGATTTGGTCACAATTTGCATATACATTAAATAAAATATTTTTGTTTGGTAGATGTGTGAGGTTGTATTGGAGATGATGCATTTGCATATACGCACAATAAAACGTTTTTTTGATGCTCGGCTATCAAATTCGAAAACAAATGCAAAATCATTATCGGTTGGTGGTCATATCAATGATCAAATGTGTTTTAGGCAACGTTACTATATACAACTTCACACTTTATAAGACCCATCAGAGGTTCTTACTACTTCATAGCGAATCAGAAAGTCATTTTTTTGTGGGAATGTCGATAAATCAAAAATACATTGGGTAGCTTGGTAAAGGACGGTTTCACCCAAAGTATCTAGAGGTTTGGGTCTTAGTTCTTTATATGCTGCAAACTTGGTCTTACTTTCCAAGTGGTGGTCGCAATATAAAATTGAGGATTCGACGCTTTAGTGATCATGATTTTGGCAATACATCAAAGTATGATTTTAGATCTCAATTACGACAAACGTGAGTCTCTCTGGCTCTTGGAAAGACAATTTGAGAATCGATTTAACCATATAAAAACCAAATGTGAAAATCAATTCCTTGATAAATGGGTTATAGGATGTCGAAATAAGATACGATTTTGGTTGGATGTTTTGGCCAATGCAAAGCCATTACACATCAAATTTCCAGCTTTATTTATCTTAGAGGAAACTTAGACATATACAATTGATATGTGTTATTCAAAACATGAGTGTTCTCACTTCGTGCCCGGTCACCAATAATAGCACCCACCAAACCGCCCACTTTATGGAGAAGCACCATATTCGGTGGAACATATTCTCACTTCATGCTCAGTCACCAATACGATATGGGTTGTGATTGAACCATGGTGTAATGTTCCCTAATTTTACGTTTTCTGGTTTGTGATTTGTTGGACTATCATAAACTTTTCCTTGACAAAAAAGTTTATATAACCAACACTGAAGCACTCAAGACTCTTGGTTTTCTATGGATAAAAAAGTATCAAATTAGAGAACTTAGAGTGTGGTCAAAATGGTATAGTTCATTATTTCTTGTAATTGTTGGAAACTTAGATCTAACAAACAAACTATAAGACGGTTTAGGTGACAAATAACATGTCACCTTTTTGACTTTATTAAGAAAAAAAAGACCATAAAATCGGACCTTAACAACATCAACGAGTTTCCTTTTGAAACAATCATTTATAGGCTGATATTGGATATCAATGTGTTTGGTCTTAGAGTGTTGTATAGGTCCCAAGAGGCTAGCCTAGTGGGAGAGGGTGCCATTGTTGGGAAGGTCAACATTCTCGTTGGTTGTGACGGCTTTCTTCATGGGAAACAAACGAGTCTGGCTTTGATACCACTTGTAGGTCCAGATTTGGAACTTGAACACACGGATATCTTGTTTCCAATGGTGTAACAAGTGTGGAATCCAAGTTACACCACAAATCGAGCACGAGTGTGATTCAATAACACAAAGATATTCAACGATTAACGCTCGTATATTGATTTCGACAGAGTTTGGTTACATTGTTTACACAATAAGATCACTCACACTCTATTCTCACACACACTCTGTATTCGCTCTTGCAAGCATGCAATTCCAAGTGACACTCTAGGTATTTATACTAAACTCAGCAACAAAGCCAAACGACAGGCATACTATCCAAACTATAGTACCATCATTTGGACTATATATCAAACGATTGTCTCATGGTTATGGGATTCCAAATGATGGCTTGTGCACTCTCAAATGATGGTTATGTTGGATTTCAAATGATGGCAACTCATATAACACCAAACGATAGACCCCATGAATATTCCAAATGATGGCTATGCATGTCTTGGTAATATTCCAAGCGATAGTCCATGAGGTTTGCGTTTTGATTCACTTGAACTTGTTATTCGAGTCACGGGACGGAGGAACGTCGTTCGACTTCGAACGTGAGCGAACCATCACTAGTTGCATCCACAAAATGCATGAACATGTATCACACAAACTCATTCTTCACACATATTTGCTCGCTCCTCCTAATCACTCAAGTCTTTCACATCTATTAATCACACCTTCCAACTATAATCTTCGTCTCTAGGTCTTGGTTCTCTCAAACAACTAACGTCCCTGATCGCGTCTCATGGCCTGTTTATGTTTCAAATAGAACTTCACATCCGTATTTGTATCCCGCGGGTTCTTCTAATCTATCACAGATTCATAGCTTTCACAGCTTCCTGGTCGCATTGCATGATCAGTCTTATTCCTCTTCGTTTGAACCAATCACAGGTTCACGCGATCAATTTTCGCAGACTCGATGGCGAACGTATGTTTTTCATGTCTTCTTCTTTGTTCCTTGATCTTGAGCCTTTGATCTTCTCCTCTCCCATGTCTTAATCTTCTTGTTCTGATACTAGTTGTTGTAAAAAAGAATTTACAAACAAACAATAACACGGTTTTGGAGATAAATCACGTGTCACCTTTTCAACTTTATAAGAACAAAAGACCAAAAATTGCAATGATTATAAACCCTCTATTTGTACTAATACATAACTTACTAACTAAGTTAACTTAATCTACAATACTCTTAATCTAATAAGGAAACTACTCTCTTAATTTAATCCTTACCAAACAAAATCAAATCTTCCAAATCAGTTTTATTTATCTTTTCCCACAACGTTATCTTTTAACTCTTAACTTTCATGATTCACTTTAACTCTTTAACTTTCATGATTCACTCGTATAGCCCATACAATCAAAATTAACATCCATCAATCTTTGTTATTTGTATACAGAATGGGAACTTGTAAACGAAAAAAGTATTCAGAAACACATTTTAAGAACGTACCGTTGAATGTGTGTGACTGAAATTCACAGAAGCTCAAGTCAAGTGTCTTTAACTTTCTCAATAAAGATAATTCTGCGCAGGATAAATTGTAGGTTAATTAATAAATAAGTGTGAATATGAGATTTAGTATTTAAATTGTTTTGTTAGTGTTGTGGGTTAACAAGAAATTTGGTTGCCTTGTGTGGGAAAGGAACTTCCAAATTGTAAAGAACCACTAAGATCAAGAATCTTGAGGGATGGGAGGAAACTTATGCATGATATGATGCTCTTGTTGAAATTGTTGTAACCAAGAGATATAGTCTCTAGCCTTTCCAGTCTCATTAAGCTCTTACAATCTATAAAAAAAGGTTATCGATTATGATAGTCTTTATAAAAGAATTGTATATATAAGAGATATATCCACAAATCACCTTGAATACTTGGCGTGCAGTTGAGCTTGTTAAGACTTAAATCCAACTTCTCAAGATTGGCGAGATTACTTAATTCTGTCGAAAAAAAAAATGGGAGGGAAATAAAACAAATCGTGATACATAATTTTATGTCTTAGTATAAAAATAAAAAATTTTTTGAGTAAATTATATAAATCAGTGTCACAAGTTTCAAATGTATATGTCATTTGTGAACTTAAAAAAGAAAACTTCATAAAAATTTCTGGAGCAATTTATGTAATTTACCCCAATGCTCTTATTTTTGTAAGATCATAACGTCATGCATGTAAACCAATTGTGCTTCATTATACCGTTTTCGTTATTTTCTTTGGAAAGCTAAAGAGTTAAAAAGAAAGTTTTTTTTTCAACTTCGGTCAGTCAACCACATGGAATGTAGCATATCGTTAACGGAGTTTAATATATAAATATTATCATTGAGGTTGATAGTTCAGTGAAAAAGTAAAGTTTTTTAATACATTAAAGTGAGAGGTCTTACCTTTCACAGACCCTACCTTAGTTTTGCTATTGGTGGGATTTACTGAGTATGATGATGATGATGAAAGTGAGAGGTCTTTTACGCCCTGCTTGCGGTATGCGCATATTACGTATATATGTGTGGGTGCTCGGGGAGAAAAGTGAAAGTGCACTAATTTTAACGTTATTTTACTAATTTCGTGAAAATAACGTTAAAAGAGGGGGATGGTTAATCATGCATCATGTGGTAGCGTTGATAGCCGAAAGACAAGGGGGTACATACATTAATCGGCAGTTGTCTCAATTGCTGAGTGTTATGTGCCTTATGTCCAAGACTTAATGCAAAACTACTATCAAGCTAGGGGTCTCACTGGAAGTAAACTCTCTATTCCTATAGGGTAGAGGTAAGGTTGTCTACATCTTACCCTCCTGAGACCCTACTTTAGCTTTGCTATTGGTTGGATTTACTGAGTATGATGATGATGATGAAAGTGAGAGGTCTTTCAAGTCTTATAAGAAGAAGTAAAAATTTGCCGTTAAAAAAAGTGTAAATTGCCATTTAGTTTCTGAAGGTTTGCCTAAAATTGACAATTTAGTTCAAATAAATATTTTTCTTCTCCGAGTCCCTAACTTTTCTATTTTTTTGCCATTTTGATTCAACCTACTAACTTCATTAAAAAATGTGAGTTAGCTCACAGTACATTGTAAATTGTTTGATAGTTGTCATTTTCATCCAAAGACCATTGTTTTCTTTTATTCACTTATATATATAAAAAAAAACTTTAATTAAAGAAATCCTTAAACTAAAAAAAATAAAAATACATATTAACATATAAAAAACCTATAATTTTTTTAAACATTTAATATATAATAAAAATCTAACAATCTTTGATTGTTTTATACGTGCGAGGTGGGCGGTCATAGATGATGGAGGTGTGTGGCGGAGGTGGGTGGTGATGGATGACGGAGGAGGTGGAGATGGGGTTGGACCTTGGTGTTTGTGTGTGTGTGTGAAAGAGAGAGACAGTGGTTGGGGATTGATGGATTTATATTAGAGTAAATTACAAAAATCGTCCTTTATATATGTCATTTATTGCAAACTGTGTCCTTTGTCTTCAATAATTACAAAAAAAAAAAAAAAAAAAAAACGTACTCGATGTTTGCAAACCCTTCCAATTTATGTCCTTTAGCCCTAACTCAGTTAATTTTTATGGTTAAATCTGACCAAATAGACCCCACATAAGGGTATTTTTGTGGTTAAATCTGACTAAATGGACCCCACATGAGAGTAAAATGATCAAATACCCTCATGTGAGTTCCATTTGTTCAGATTTAACCACAAAAAATTAACTGAGTTAGTGCTAAAGAACATAATTTGCAAGGGTTTGCAAACATCGAGAACGTTTTCTATAATTATTGAAGACAAATGACACAATTTGCAATAAGTGACATACATAAAAGACGATTTTTGTAATTTACTCTTTATATTATATATATAAATATCTTAAAAAATCAAAGGGTTTTTTAATATATATATATATATATATTAATTAATATTCCGTTTTTAAAAAATTAAAGGGTCTTTTATATATCAATATGTTTTTTTTTTATTTTTTTAGTTTAAGTATTTTTTAATTAAAGTTTTTTTATATATAACTAAATAAAAGAAAAAAAATGATCTTAAGATGAAAATGACAACTACCAAACTATTTAGTGTGAGTTAACTCACAATTTTTAAATGAAGTTAATGGGTTGAATCAAAATAGCAAAAAATTGAAAAACGACCGAGGAGAAAAAAAAAACATTTGAATGTTAATTTGAAACAAATCTCATGGAACAAGATAACAATTTACTCTTAAAAAAGGAATAAAAGTTTCCATTTTCAGCAAAATAGTTTTAATTTTATATTTCCAAATTAACTAATGTAATTTTTAAACAAAAATATATGTTTCTAGATAGTTAGTACATGTATGTAAACTAGTTGATGCCCCGCCCGCGTTGCGGGGAGATAGTCGAATAATTCTCAATCAATTAGAAAAAGACTACTATAATTTTGCTAGGAAAAAAAAACAAAAACGATGATAAGACCGTAATTTTGGGCTCAGGGCAAAACTGTAGTTTTTCAGGACTAATGAGCGTGTGTTAGACAGCTTCTTGACACGAAAAAAAATTAAATCGAGTAAACCAATTAAAAAAAAACCTTTATAGTTTTGCTAAAAAACTAAAACGATTGGAAAAACGTAATTTTTAACTGAGTGCGAAATCATAATTTTAATTCGGGGATAAATTGTAAATTAAATGGACCAACGGGGGAGTGTCAGGAAGTTGCCGGCACGACTGTAATTTTACACTAGGGGCAAAATTGTAATTTCACCAGGAAAACAAACAAAAACGATGGGCAAAATGTAAATTTAAGTTGAGGGCAAAATCGTAATTTGAGTGTGAGAAAAAAAAACTAATGGCAAAATTATAAATTAATACGGGGCAAAATCATAATTTTGAACCGAGGGCAAAGTTGGAATTTTTAGCCGGGAGCAAAAACGTAAATTTATTTTTAAGTGAGGGTAAAAACATAATTTTGAACTGATGGGAAAATCTGGGACACTTGGAGTTGCGAAAATCACCAGCGACATATCTAATACACTTCAGCAGCCAACATCCCCACCACCATCTTCTCTGCCACTACCACCGGCAGAACCGCCCACCACTACTCCGCACCTCCGGCGACCAAGAACCCCCAACGTCCACCACTACCACGTTATGTTAAGCTTAGATCCGGCTCCCCCAAACCCCCACAACCACCACCGCCTAAATCCACCATCTTTTTCTCAAATACATGTGTAGGTTTGAAAACACGATGAAGTTGACAGACGTGGTGCTTAGCTGGAAAAGGAAGAAGGAGAGGTGGGGTTTTGGATTTAAGATAGAGAGAGTTGAGGTTGTATTATAAAATAAACATTTAGATAAATGGGTAGGAAAAATGACCTGAAATGCCCTCATGTGCCTTGCACATGATTTGACTTAACATAAAATTTTAACGTGGTTAGTGCTAAAGGACGAAAGGTGTGATAGGTTTTCTAAATAAAGGATTGTGACTGTAATTATTGAAGTTAAAGGCTATCCACTGCAATTCGATACAAACATAAAAGACGAAAACTGTAATTTACCCTAAAAAATATAAATAACTAAATCAAAATTTTAATATTTTCTAAAAGACTAAAACAATATCAGTCAAATTATGTATAAGAAATAGAATATGAATGTTGGTACATATTTCGTACGCCTGTCACTGTGCGAATAGTTAGATAGAGCTTGTCTTGAATATTGTATAGAATAGAAATAGTTGGACACGGTATTGTAATGTAAAAGTCCATCTGGACGGATGACCATCCGGACGGATGACAATCCGGACGGATGGACATGGTGTAGGTAGTTATCTATAAATAGGGACTTAGGGATCCCATTTGGACAAGCTTTTGGTTCCCAGAGGGGACATGCTGTGCAACTGGTCTCGTGGTGTTGTATCGTTGAATAATCAATAGAGACCAGATAATAAGTGACTGATCGGTGTCGTATCTATCTTCTACTCCTTTCTTAGTCGTAATAAACGCACCGAACACGTCGTTTGGGGACCGAGGCTCCGTCAAACACACCGGTTCGGTTATTTATTATTCAACGATACAACACCACGAGACCAGTTGGACAGCATGTCCCCTCTGGGAACCAAAAGTTTGTCCAAATGGGAACCCCAAGTCCCTATTTGTAGACAACTACCTACACCATGTCCATCCGTCCAGACTGTCATCCGTCCGGATGGACTTTTACATTAGAATGCCGTGTCCAACTTTCTCTATTCTATACAATATTCAACACACCCTCTATCTAACTATTTAAACAGTTGCAGACGTACGAAATATACACCAACAATGAAGAGAAATTATATGACTGAAATTATGTATAAGAAATAGAATATGAAGTTAAATTAAAAAAAAAAAAAAAACCATGAAAAAAATTAGTGTGATTGTAGAATTGTGACCGTGACACAATCAATTATTTAATTATTTATTTATTTACTTATTTATTTATTTATTTATTTATTTATTTATTAGGTATATATTTATTTACTAGACTGTCTTTATCTCTAATAATAAAATTTATATCTAATTATATATTATCTACAATCAACCACCACATGTGTATTTTACATTCAAAGTAATAATAAAATCAATTAAATTAGAGAGAAACATACCTTGAGCTGGAAATGATCCGGATAGTAGATTCTCAGAAAGGTCTAGAGATTTAAGTGATGAAAGAGCACCTAAAGATGTTATAAGGCTTTCATTGAATTGATTCCCCCGAAGATTTAGAACTTTTAATTTCTTCAATATAGAGACCGCCTCCGAACCTGTGATCATCATGGTAGTTATTGACCAATATAGCAGTTAGTTATCGCAGTCTAAAATAAATTGTATAGTATCACGTGAAACAAATAGTACTTATGTTCTAAAGGTTGAGTCATAGAGATGAACTAGTATTTTCACTGGTCGTGCCTTGCGTCACATAGATAAATATACCATAAGGTCCAGATAACACTTCATGTTTGGATTCGACCCATTTCAGAAGAAAAGAGCGTCAAGTATCTTTGTGTTTTTACTTTTTTTAAACATAGAAACATAGATCTTTTTTATGTAATACTTATTCTCCATATATGATAGTGATTCAAACATTTAGGAGGTGTTTACCAAAGTTGTGTTAGGCTACTCTGTGTGGAGGAGGCAAGTCCTTGGACGATGCCCCTTCACGTCAGCGCCACGTCAACATCCTGGACCAGGGGAAATGGTGGATGGCCATATATATGTATATATATGTGTTGTATGTGTATTTGTGTGAGAGAAGGGGGAATCCCCGGCTTGAACGGCAGCAGGAAGACGGAGAGGACGCCGACGCTCCAAGGGAAATGGGGTTCCGCGGCGCCGCCGCCCCACGATGGCCCGCGGACACAGCCCATACCGAACAGCCTTATGTGACGCTGTTAACTTATCAGAAAGTGAGAGTAAGTGGTCATGTATTTAAAGGAATTCAGTCCCTCAAATTCATCATACTTGTGGGCAACCTTCCATAGATTACTCACCCGTGGAGATATGTTTCACTATATTTATGACACTTGGGCGGTAAAGGCAAAGTTCTTCAGTTCCCCTTTCATGACAATTTAAATGCATATCTCCATCCTATATCTCCATCCTAAGATGACTACATAGGGTTCATTGGTTAAATTTACCCATTTAATGTCTTTGACAACTTTATGGACACACTACAAGTATACTTTTTTCATAATATGTGATATCTACATAATTAATTACCAACAAGACCATAAGGGTAACATAATGTTTTTTTATTTTTTCTTTGTGACTGTTTTCATAATTTTCTCTACTTAATTTTGTGAAATTTATTGTTTGTGACAAAATTAAGATGGTATATATTAAGAGTCTACATATTTACACACCAACATGGTTATTTGTACACCAAACCCTACATGTACCTACAGTATAGGTCCATACGCATCCTAGGTAAAGGGTCCATACACGACCACTCAGTCAAACCCGGTATACTGTCAAATCATGCATATATACGCTACGTATAGAGCCATACGCAGCGTATAGAAGTAGCCCTATACGCTGCGTATAGGTCTATATTGGGCAGGTACATGACAACCAAGTAAGCTGTCAAATCTGTCTGACAAACGTTACGTATAGAGCTATACACAGCAAATATACGAGGCATCTATACGCTGCGTATAGAGCTATACGCAGCGTATGTCTGACAGATTTGACATTCATACGATGTTGTCTAGGCACGTGAATAAAGGTATACGTCACGTATAGATCTATACGCGGCTGATAAATGTGAATTCAAATTCCTATTTAGACATCATCTGCCTTGCCTACGAAGTCAAAACAAAACAATTCTTCTTATTCATTTCTTCTGTTATAATTTCTTAATCGACTGTGAAGCTAAAATGTCATCATTTTGGCGCAACAATTATTTATGTAAGCAGTATTCTAACAACTCGTGGGGAATGAATGATGTTAATGAGGAGGAGGAGGAGGAGGTTGTGTCTGGCGTCCCTACTGATCAAAACATACAGTTGCAAGACTTGAACGAGGCATAGTTGCCAGACTTGAACGAGGCTCCAACTCCAGCTGTTGATGAACCATATTACCCGACGCATCAAGTGTATCCTGATTACGAATACGAGTATGAATCTTCGTGCGTGCAACAAGGTAATCCGAATGGATACGGAGGATACGGTGGATACGGAGATGAGCCTGTTGATGAACCATATTACCTGGCACAACAATCGTATCCGAGTCACGGTGGATACGGAGGATACGGTGATGAGCATTCGAACACACCACTATATGATGATTATCAACCCTCTAACCCGAGAAATCCATTTCAAAATCAGGTTAAAATTATTGTTGTTGTTGTTGTTGTTGTTCTTGGTGTTGTTGTTGTTGCTGCTGCTGTTGTTAAAATATTATTATTATTGTTATTATTCATAACACTATAATTATTATTGTTGTTATTATTATTATTGTTAAAATATTATTATTATTATTTTTATTGTTATTGTTATTATTAATTTTAAAATACTATTATTATAATTATTATTGTTAAAATATTATAATTATTATTATTATTATTATTATTGTTAACATATTATTTTTATTATTCATAAAATTATAATTATTATTATTGTTATTATTATTGTTAAAAGATTGTTATAATTTTTATTGTTAAAATATTATTATTATTATTATTATTATTATTATTATTATTATTATTATTATTACTGTTAAATAATGTAACTGGTTTTTAACGTCTCTAATTGATCTGAAGAACTGGGTACAAGCAACAGGAAAGGAGAATTGTTATGTTATTGTAACCCGTCGATCGAAGAATATTGGTGGTAGTACGGGGATGGTATGGCTTGTGTGCGACCGTGGTGGTGAGCATCTTAGTAAAGCAACAGTTAGTAGCAAAAAAATTGGTTGCCCATTTTCACTACTCGTTGTGCGGGATGTTACGAATGACACGTGGGAGTTACTCGTGGAGGACTCGAAACATAAACACGAACCTCCACAGAGTCTGTTGGCCACGCATTTTTGCAAATATTTACTGAAGTCGAATACAAGTTGGTGGAGCAGCTGACAGCTCAAAACATGGAGCCATGTAACATATTTCAAACCATAAGAAAGCAATTCCCCGACAGCCTCCATGTTTAGAAAGACGTGCAAAATACGGTCTAGAAAATTAGAGCATCATAGATGGACGGAAAGACTCCCATGCAGTCCAAAGTAAATAATGATTTTAATTTTTAGTCCATGTCTTCCATAACAAGCTTACATCCGTAATGCGCGTCGAAGGTGTAACGAGTTAAAAATAAATATTATTTTTATTTTTTAGTCGATGTCGTCCGTAACGAGCGTACGTCCTTAACGCGCGTCGAAATTGTAACGAATCCAAAATATATATATAATTTTTATTTTTTAGTCGATGTCGTCTATAACGAGCGTACGTCCGTAATGCGCGTCGAATGTGTAACGAGTTAAAAATATATATTATTTTTATTTTTTTAGTCGATGTCATCCGTAACGAGCGTACGTCCGTAACGCACATCAAAGTCTGATTATTATTTACTGACCAGTCTCCTTTGTGCAGGTATCTTCACCGGCTCATCTCCTCTTCTATCACCGCTCGAAACAAAAGCCGGGAGTGGTGTACGGGTGGTGACACAGCCGAAAAGGATAGGGATGTTATCGCTATCCGAAATGAAGATTGTCAAGAGATTCCCACCTGACAACCGGAAGTGTTTTAAGGGTTTGGACGACCAGCCCTTCGTGTCGAAGGACCTGCTGGCACAGTTTGAACCGATAGATCCCCAGCTGTGCCGGAGCAGGTGGCAGTGCATAACCCGGAGATGTACATTCTAGACCCACCACAACCAAGTGGACCACCCGGGGCGCCTCAGTTCCCACGGCATGTTAGGCCCGGTCGTTCCCTCTCACGCGCGGCGTATCAGCAGCTACATGAGGACGTTGACTGGCTGAGGTATGTGATGGGCTGGGTAATTGAGAAGTTGCAGGATCTTCGACAGCGTGATGGGTTACTTCCACGACCCTTCATTCCGGCTGCAGCATGGCACCAGCAGTATCAGCTGCAGGATGATCCGCTGCCACAATATTTTATCTTCTTCGATGTATTTAGTATTTAGTTATATTATATTTTTTTATTATGTATGTACAAACTTATGTTGTATATATCAAACTTAGACAAATACATCATATTCAATCGTATTGAAACAGTATAGTATTTTAATTTAAACGGTATAGTATGGATTCGGTGTAATATTCAAACCGTACCCGGGTATTTCAAAATAATTAACGTTATAAAAGTTTAAAAATGCTATAATATTTTAATTTAAACGGTATAGTATGGAAACATGGTAGAATATATTTGAATCGTACCAGAGTAATTTAATAAAGTTAACAGTATAAAAATCTTAAACGGTATAATATTCGAACCGCACTGAGACTTGGTATAATAATTTAATTTAAACGGAATAGTATTGAAATGGTATAATACATTCGAACATACCTCAAACATGGTAGAATATATTTGAATCGTACCAGAGTAATTTAATAAAGTTAACAGTATAAAAATCTTAAACGGTATAATATTCGAACCGCACTGAGACTTGGTATAATAATTTAATTTAAACGGAATAGTATTGAAATGGTATAATACATTCGAACATACCTCAATACTTTAAAATATTTAACGGTTTTAATTTGAACGGTATAATATGGAAACGGTATAATATATTCGAACCGTACACAAGTATTTCAAATAATAATTAACGGTATGACATTTAATCGTTTATAGCATTCGAACCGCACTAGACGACTAGACGTGGTATAATGATTTAATTTAAACGATAACAATATAATAAATTCGAACTGTATATACGTTTTTCAAAAAAAATTAACGGTATATAATATTAATGGTATAACATTAACGGTTATATATTTTAAGCGATTTAACGTTGGATCCGGGTGAGAATTTATACCACAAATACATCAAAATAACCAAAAAAAATCTGATGGGTTATATATGCTGCGTATAGCTCTATACATATATAAATCCTGGTTGTCTGTGCCAATGATTGTTGGGTACACTCTGAATTCTATGCAACTTATACGCAGCGTATATAAACCATAAGTGTGCAAATATGTAGTCTTGGTGTGTTCAGCCTATATTAATTACCTTGCAAGGTACCATAACAACCAATTTGAGTAAGATCCAGTACCTCCAAGTTTTCCAAAATTGAAAATTCAGAAATGTCTGCAAAAGTGAATAAGTATCATCTTCAGAGCATAAGCAAATATATTAGGTAACAAAAGTTAAGAAAATGGAATGACAAACCATAAAAAGGCGGCGTGTTGTCTCCTTCGTATGAATTAATGTAACTGAGATCCAAAATTTTGAGTGAAGTGAGTGCACCCAATGAAGGAAAGATGTGGGTTTCAATATAATTAGTACTCAGGTTCAACAGCTCTAGTTTCTTCAAACTCGACAATGGTTCAAGTCCTGTGGAAAAAATAGTTATATATGAAGTAAATTTATGCTTAACTTATAGGCACTTTGAGTCAACATTCTAAGGTTTTCATAAATACCTATGTCCGCGATTGGTTTGCCAATATAGTTCCATGATAAATCGAGACTTTTTAACTCCTTGAAATGAAGGAAGTGAGAAAAATTTAACTGCCAAAGGGGGATAGGATCCTTGTCATAGTATTCGTCGACTTCGAATTCTAAAGAGAGTATGTTGCCCAAAGACAGGTGTGTGATGTACCCGGTAGTTTTGTCGCACTTGATCCTCTCCCAGTCACAACATTCACCACTGGCGACGCCATGATCAACCCAAGTGGCGAGAAGATTGCCGATGTTAAAACGGTATGCTAACTCGTGAATAGAGGCTTTGATTTCGAGGAGTGCCTTTCTTTCATCTTCAATACAAACGCGCCCTTGCATCCGTCCAACCATGAAAATCAGTAACAACATGAATATCAATAACGGTGATTTGTGCTTACCTGAACACCAAGTAGCCATTTTAGTGCCTAATAAGAAGGGCTTAATTTCTATTGCCGGCAAATAAATGAAGTACTTTCAACGGCTGTGTAGACTCATGAAAATATGATAAGTTTCTATTATTCTATGGCTCTTAAAATAGAAGAAATAATTTGTATGCAGAATATTCAACTTGCTATAAAAAAACTCTTCTTGTCTTTATTTTAAAAGACACCGATTCCTTTCCCCCGTCAAATCATCCAAAAAAATAATGAATATTTATTTAAAAAAGGGGTAGGCTAAACATACCCCATCTTGTTACTTTTTATACCCTCTCCAATAAAATCACATTAAAACTTGTAATATTTACCTCCTATACAAATTATCATTCTAAAAAATATTCTTTTTGTTACAAAACAAATTCGAAAGTGTAAAAAAAGATTACAGACGTTTTTTAAATATTGTCTTTTAATTTTCATTTAAAAAACGTATTTTTTAAAAGTTCTTAGATATTGTTTTTAAAGACACTTTCTCAAATAGTATTTTGATTATGTTTTTTTATTGAACATCTTTACAGTGAAATAATAACAATATTTTATAAAAAAAAAGTTTTGAACTCTCGTTGTAAAAAAGGTCTATATTATGTTTTAACTCGTCTAAAGGTCTTACTTTTATAATTTTTAATACTTTAAATGTGTTTATAAAATAATTAACAATTTTTATGTATTAAAGAGTAATAAAGTTTTTCTTTTAAAATAATGTTTATAGTCCTAGCACATATTAATCATTCAAACCATCTATGTAAGTGAAAAAATAAACAATAGGTATTAAAATAACTTTATCAAACTACATATTAACAAACTATATAAGTTCAAATTTAATTAGCGTAAGGAGTATGTTATAAGCAAGTTAAAACCAGTTTAAGACTTTCGATCGAAATGAACAGTTTAAAAAATATGTTTTTTTAATTAACATATATAAAAAACAAAAATTTTGAAAAAAAAATGTCTACAATAATTTTTTACACTTTTGAATTTGTTTTGTAACAAAAAGAATACTTTTAAAAAATGATGACATGTATAGGGGGTAAATATAATAAGTTTAAATGTGATTTTATGGAAAAAGGGTATGAAAAGTAAAAAGAGGGGGTACGTTTAGTAGCCCTCAAAAAAAAATGACATATATACTTAATTTATGTACAGAATTCTGTGTTTAATTATAAAACTAGTGGAAATTTCCATAGATTGCGGCGAGAATTCAGTATAACGGTTTACTTCATTCTGATATGGGCCTAGTACCAATACTCGTTATAACAGTCAAAAAAGAAAATAAAAAAGTAAATAAAGTCGTCACTGTATAGAACCAAAAAAAAATCAGTTATATTTGAACAAAACGTTTATCAAAATGTAGATTAAAAAATACCTATGTCGCAACAGTGTATCCGGAATTCTATAAAGCATTACATTTTGTTTTCGAATAATGCAAAGAGTAAACGGTGTCAGTTAAAGAAAACAATATGTAAGATAACTTTATATCACATACGTTTGTGCTTGACAACTTGCATATTAGTAATCAGAACTCGTTTTTAAGAAAACTTATGTCGATATGTAGATAACATAATAAGGCATCTCCATATACTCGTGATATTATAAAAAATTGTAAAGTATAAGAGAAAATATAATATGCACGAAATTAGTAATAATAATATAATAACAAAGTTTGAAAGTTAGAACAACACAATTAAATGAAAAATAATAATACTACAATATTAGTAAATAAATTAGAAGACGAGATTTACGATTTGGTCAAAATAATACTAATAATAATTGCTCCATTGATTGCCACCAACTCTAGGCCTACCATTGATTGCAAAAGATGACTTTTGACCTTTATACCATACGGTATAAGACCAAGGGGAGCCCCCCCCGGTTTTGGGCTGTCGCACACTGCCCCCTTGGGGCCCGTGCCCGTCTCGGCACCGGCGTCGGGATAGAGACGTTGGAGACGGAGCGAGGTTTTTGAATTGGTGGGCCCCCCTAACGGTAACTTTCAATATTTAAAAAAAAAATTTCCCCACCATATAAATTAAACCACTTTTCACCCCATTTTTTTACCGAATACTTCCACTTTGCCCCCAGTTTTATAAAAAATCCTCTCCCAACATTAAAAAAAATTATGGATCCTTACAACCCAAATAATCCCAACTCAAGTTCACACCCGTTTCGTCACCCGGCTACACACCCGTACTGGACAACTCTTTTGCGGGTTACCAATAAATGCCCAACGCTTTCAACCAATAAAACCAATACCCTTTCAACCCTAGGGCTGTTCAAATTGCTCGGCGCTCGACTCTCGTTCGATGCTCGCTCAAAAAATGCTCGGAATTTGTTCGTTCGATTCAGCTCGATTGAAAAAGTGCTCGGTTCGGATCGGGTCGGTTTGTAAACGAACCGAGCACGAGCAAAGGCCCGCTCAGTTCGGTTCGGCTCGGTTGGCTCGATTTACTTTTTAATATATATATATATACATACATATTTGTGTTTGTATCATTTTTAATGAAATGACTAGAGACCAAGATCAACAATGTTTGATACAAGATCTAAATAGAGCTCATTTAAGTAATTAGAATCAAAATCCAATACCAATAGTCCATTGTCCAATACTTAAATGTCCATTTGAGTAATTGAGTCAAAATTTCAAATACTAAAATGTGAAGCGTCGATCAATACTCAAGTATCAACCCGCCATTCGATCTAGAAGTACAAGACCCTAATCAAAACCCCCCATTGGCCATCGTTATTCGTTTTCTCCATCGCTACTCGCCAAGACGCCAAATCGACAGGGTTTTACTTCAATCGGTTCATTCAATTTCAAACTTCTGATAGAACAAGGGTATTTTCAATCGATCAATGATTTATCTTCCCGCTTAGTTAATCATGATAGAACTAATTGAGTGTTTTTGAATTCCTTGTTATTTGTTAAATTTTAGTTGTGTTCTATTGGACGAAACATCAGCGATGAAAAATGCACTTTATTCTAATAACTAGCACTCCCATCGTCACTTTCCTTGTTTGTTCTGCAACGCTCGATAATCGCTCGACGTTCGTTCGAAAAATGCTCGGATCGAAAGGCGCTCGCTCGACTTTGGCTCGGTTGAAAACACGCTCGGTTCGGTTCAGATCAGTTTGTAAATGAACCGAGCACGAGCAAAGGTCTGATCGGTTCGGCTCGTGAACAGCCCTATTCAACCCAATGCAAATGCAACAACCGAACATGCCGTTCAACCAAATGCCATATCAAATGCAGCAACTAATGCAAAACCCGCTAAATATGCCAT